>NW_028317826.1:600000-767500 GCF_062004578.1 Staurois parvus
CCAATTGGGGACCCTAGGTCTGGTTACATCCAGAGATTCCCTCACTTTGGAGGGATTCCTCTGACTTTCTGCTATGGGACAGGAAAGGTAATTGCCCCAATGGGACACAGATGGAAAAAAAAAAGAAAAAAAAAACTTACAGTTATACCCTTCCCCTACTTTATAAAAAAAATGGAAAAACACCCAGAGCACTTTAAAGAAAATGCAGTAATCTGAAGGCTGGATTAAAGGTTTAGTGCATTGCAAACAACTTTGGCATTTAAACGATAATTTGAAGAGGAAGAAAGGCCTAAAAAAAGTGTCAGTTGGTATTCTTGCTCTTTAAATGATAATGGTCAATGTACTATATCAAGGCAAGACAATGTGCTGTTGCCTAAATATTCTCTCTAAATATCCCTGGTTCCCATCTCAGAAGGTTGGGTGATATTTATGTCATACCATGAATGGAACCATCAAAACTATGACAGATATTTCTGACCCTAAGTCATAAGCATCATAAACTCGAGGAGAACAGATCTTTGTCTTTTTTCACCTTCCTTAAACCTGTCATACCACATAAATAAACCTAATTATATTTATCACAGGCCAGCCAAGGAGCTGACTGCCTGTGAACTCGGAGCAGGGCTCACTAAAAAACTACTTAAAGAGAAATAACACTAAAAGTAATATATGATACTTGACAAGTAAACCACTAGCTATAAAACCAAGCAATAAGGCACACATGTACGACTGACAAACAGGAAACAAGGATATCTGTCAAAAGTAAAATAAATTCAACCAGGAATTCCAGGACAGATTACATAAATGTAACACACTTAAATACCATTTGGATTACTATACTTGCGTTGCGCATTACATGGGCTTTCTTCACACCTATTCTACAAGAACATCTGTTGCCTATATACAAGACAGGCTGAACATTTGGTTGAACATTTTTTAAAACCCTTGCATGTAATATCAGAGCCTATATATACACCATATGCTCATATATCTCCAGCAGGCAGTCAAGATTAAGGGAACATTCATGTTAACTAGATTGCAATAAGTAGATAGAGCACAATTGAAACCCTAATGTGAATACTTAAAGCCCCAGCAGAAAAATATTATCCCACAGTGCCACTGAAAGAGTTAATAGCTCATTTTTGCTAGGGAAGAAGATAAATAATTTCATCGTTCTGATCCTCTGCTGATCCACCAGACGGCACCTCCCCCCTTCTTGATACAATGGGGGATTTTCCCTTCAATGGGGGATTGTCCCTCAGCATCCTCACGTCCAGAGCAGGGCTATGGACCCTGACTTGGTCCTGATGATACTGAAATAGGAAGACATACCCTGACCATTGCACACCTCGCCGGCCCGAGTGGTTAGCAGGTAACAGCAGCCTCAGCTTGATTCATCCAAGCCACAACCCCATTAGGTGTTGGCCTGCCCCCGGGGCCTAATCCTGAAGGCCTGATAACCACTCGAGGCGGACGAAGTGTCCCGCCGCCGGAGTATCTCTTCCTGTTTCTACAATGTGCCTTGGGCCTGGATGAACCTTTCCCCAGCCTGCACTTTCACTAGTTAGTGGCATCAATTCATCAATTCATCAGGCCTGTTATGTGATACAATAGGAAGAGCTGGCAACTCCAATATCTGTATTAAAGCCTTTAAAGGTTACATGGTAGCGACATTTAAAAAAGAGCTTATGCTTTTTCGGCAAGCAGTTTTAGTCATAGCCTATGCTTTAGGCTATTCGCCAAAACGCATTTGCTCTTTTTTTTATATGGCTCTTCCTATTGTTTCACGTTTGTTGCAGTGGATGAAGAACACTTTGAGCTAGAACACCTGGTCTCAGATTCCATGCTTGGATTAATGGTGTGTTCCCTGCAGTGAAAGCTTCACCTGAAAGCTTCGCTTCATCGGGCCTGTTAGCCTGAGTGGAGGCCGCTAAACATTTATCGCTGGTCCTGATGATGTTAGGAAATCATTTCCCTAGACCAGGGGTCTACAAACTTTATATACGAAGAGCCAATTTACTGTCCTTCAGACTTTAGGTTGCCTGGACTGTGGACATTGGGAATACAAAATGTCCCAGTATCAGTGGGAGCAACTGTAAGAGGAACTGTGCCCCATCGTTGTGTCACTGGGGGATCGTGTCATTAGGAGGAATTGTGCCCCATCATTGGAGTATTGGGCCCAATTGTTGGTGTCATTGAGCGAAACTGTGCCCCATAGTTGGTGTCATTGGGCAGAACTCTGCCCCATCAATGGCGTTATTGGGAGGAATTATGCCCCATCATTGGTGTCATTGGGAGGAATTGTGCCCCATCATTGGTGTTATCAGGCCCAATTGTTGGTGTCATTGGTTGGAACTGTGCCACATCATTGCTGTCATTGGGAGGAATAGTGCCCCATGATTGGCATTGTTGGGAGGAATTGCGCCCCTTCATTGGTGTCAGTTGGGGGGAATTATGCCCCATTGCTGGTGTCAGTGGATGAAATAGTGCTCTATGAGCCAGAGAAAAGCAAGCAAAGGGCCACATCTGGCCCCTGGGCCACAGTTTGGAGACCACTGCCCTAGACCATTAGAACACAATTGTGCAGATGTTGAAGGGACGAGTTTAGCTGCACTGAGGAGCAGACAATCGGGTATGTATATTTACTTTAATTGTTCCCCTAAACAGACAGTGTGGGCATAGCCCCACTGCAAGGGATAATTTTTTATTTGGCAGGGGTTGGGCTTTTTTTGTCCGCATCACGTTAGGGAGATGTTCCTTCCCTTCTTGTCTTGACGTGTGTTCATACAAGTGGTAGCCCTTGCAACCCCACTGAGAAGCAATCTGCAATGGATATCTTTTCTCCTCACTGACTGTTTTAACCCTGAAATGGTGACCCACCACACCGCAACCTTGTAAATTGCATACAGTTTCACAGCAGTTGCAAAGTGCCCCATTGCACAACTGCCCGATTTTACCACCCCCTGGCTGCCCACGTAAACAAACCCTTAGACCAGGGGTCTCCAAACCTTTCAAACCAAGGGCCAGTTTACTGTCCTTCACACTTTAGGGGGGCCAGATTGTGGCCAGTGGGGGTAGAGAATGTCCTGGGACCAGCATCAGTGAGAACAAACATGGTCTCAAGGTTTGTGGTCAGTAGGAGGAGGAGTAGTGCTCCATCAGTGGTATTAGTTGAAGGAATAGTAGCCCATCAGTGGAAGAAATGGTGCCTGTAGAAGGAATAGTGCCTCATATCATTGGAAGGAATAGTGCTCCAAGGGCCAGATATAGGCTAGCAAAGGGATACATCTTGCTCTCGGGCCACAGTTTGAAGACCCCTGCCTTAGACAGTTGCTTCTGGAGCAAGTGTCCCTATTGCAAGATGTCCCCTTTATACTTGTTCATCTGACAACTCAACTCAACATTTTAGATTTCCCTCTCTAGTGCAAGTAACAATGGTCACCAGAACAGAGGCGCTGGATCCACCCAGCAGGGGCACAGAAAGCAGTAAAAACCTGATGGGGGTTTTACCCCTTTGCTATTTTGTTCAAAATTATATAAAATATTTTTTGGCTTTAGATAAACTTTAAGGGTTCTTTCACATTTCACAGTGAAAAACACTGAATCCAGATCTGTATATCTGTGTGCAGCAGTACATGTCTATGGGCCCATTCATACAGCTGTGCCTGGGGTTGTAAAGTTGCACTGGGTTCACTAGTGCAAAAAAAAAAAAAATGATATATATATATATATCACATACCTCCATCTAGGGTCATACATTTTAGCATGATTTATACTGTACTCATGTAAACATTTGTGTAACAACTCCATGCATACAAGTGTACAATGTTAATGCAGTTCATTGGCTGCCACCAGCCAACTGCATGTGTCAACCAAGAATGCTAGATGGCAGGGACCTCTCAATAGTGTGTTCACTATTATCCATACATTGACTGGCAGCAACCAATGGGGTCCATGTACAATGTAGTGCTGGGCACGTTTAAACAAACAGCTCAAGACCCAGGATCTTGCTGCATGTTTTTGGCAGCTAGATCCTGTGCTTTACATTGTAAAATAGTTACACCCATGTGACTGAGGCCTAAAATTTAATGTGTATTTCCACTTTTGCAGCCAATTTGGGATAACACCTAATTTATATTGTTGCATGTTCCCATTCACATAAACAATTTACTTTTAAAAATGTTGCTTATTTTTTTCCGTTGCTTACTTTGCTCTCATCTGAAAACTCCAAAACTCAATTAGCTTTCCCCTTCAATGTAATGTTAGAGTGGAACTTCTCTCTCTCGATCAACATTGACTATCTGCAATCCTTATGCTGCTAGCATTAGTCAATAAATAGGAAAGCATATCAGATTTACTTTTCTTAAACAGTTGCTTAAACATTTCTTTAGTTACTTCCTGGTTTCCATGCCTAGGCAAATGATGTCATACATCCCAGGAGTCCTCAGGAGGAGAGAAGAGGCTTTCTCAGCTAAGCACACCCTCTTGTATGCATGCCTGAGCTAAGGGAAGATGGATTCCAGGAAGTAAACGCTACATTAATAATTTGTCCTTACTCAAGATGGCCAAGGCCAGAAATGCTAGGGAGTGTTTTTCTAAGTGATTTCTCAGCAAAATAAAATATGGAGACATGGATGGATGTGTGACTTTATTTTTATTATTCAAAGCAAATTAATAAGTGCTTTTGGTTGGTGATGCTCAGATACAGTGTAGTTCTGCTTTAAGGAGAGTGCTAGGGAGTTGTGTTTATTACCATAAACCCTGTCTGTACTGAGCCGGCAGATTTCATTATCAATTGTAAACCAAATGTGCACACTTACTGTCTGTTCTAACAAAGGATAAGATTTCAAGGCTTGGGTGTCACATTGCATGTTAATTCACTCTTAACTCAACCTGTCCCTTAAGGACTCGTTTACACTGGCGATTGTCATTGCCACATCTCTGAAAAGTGATCGGTGATTAATCGCTTTTCAGAGGAATTTGCCAGGAGGCTCAGGGGTTGATATGTTGCCTCAGGGATGCTAGGTTTTACCCCTGAAAGGACTGAGAATTGCATCACAACCCCATGCATTACAAGAGGTTGCAGCATGGTTGTGGCAGAATCCCATTCATTTGAATGGAACACGTTTGGAGTAGTACAGACCATGGAGTACAACCTGTGGTATATCTTTGTCTCACGGCTCCAGTATGTGTACCACCCACTGCAACCGCCAAGTTAGGATACACTGTGATTTTACTGCCCCGTGTCCCTAAATAAACAATATTGTGAATTATTATGAACAATACAACCTGCCTAAAGAGTTAGAATGAGCCAAAGAAACAATTAAAAATGTAAGAATATTTTAAAATATTTTAAATAATTATTTATTAATTATTATTTTTAGGTATGCTGTGGAAATGAATTCCCAAAAGATTGGTGCAAAGGTGGAAATGTCTTTTAGGCTGCATTCACACATGATCGGAGCTCATTCTTAGGGTAAAAAAATGCAATATGCATGATTGAGTGCGTTTTATCAGGCTTTCTCATTGACGTCTATTGGGACCAAAAAGAATCTCTGTGTTTTTAATCACTTCAAGGGGGGTCAATGGCCAGCCTCAAGTGGTTCTAAAGTCTGAAGGTCTTTTTTTACCTTCTGTGTGTAGCAGCCCCCCCTAATACATATCTGAGCCCCCTCTTGATCCAGTGATGTGCACGAAGGCAGCATCTCTCTGGGGATTCTTCCTCCTCATTGGCTGAGACAGCAAGCAGGAGTCATTGGGTTGTAAGCTCGAAAGGGCAGGGCCCTCGAACCCCTTGTGTATTGTATTGTTACTGTCTTGACTCTTGTTCTGTGCCCCTTGCTACTGTACAGCGCTGAGCAAACCCTTTAGCGCTCTATACTGTATAATAATAATAATAATAATAATAATAATTGGCTGGCCCTATTGCTAATCATAGCTGGTGAACCAATGTGGAGAGATCCGGGGGCAAGCCAAGCCACGCTAGTGTGCGAATAAATACACAGAGCAGCGGTTTGGGAGCGAGCCTACTCGGGTGCCCCCGTAGCAAGCTACTTGCTATGGGAGCATTTGGCAGGCGGGAGAGGCAAGAAATGCCAGTGGGGACCTGAGAAGAAAAGGATCCAAGCTGCTCTATGCAAAACCATTGCACAGAGCAGGTAAGTATGCCATGTTTTTTATTTATTTATGTATTTATTTATTCATTTATTTATTTTACTCTGACTTTAATATCACTTTAGACCTTCCTGTCAATCAGGGAATTAATCTGACAAAAATAATCAGTAAAATAATGTCCCTATAAATCTCGAAAAAAGGCTTAAGCATTTCCCCGTATTATCAAAAACAAAATGAAAACATTCAGGCTTACACCATAGGGAGCCATTTGTTCAGCAATCAATCAGTACTTTGAACAATTAATAGCTGGTGATATTAGTAGTGTAATTGTACATAATTGTTCCGTAGTTGGTGTGCAAACATTTTCCGCGTACAGACCGCTCATATTACGCCTGTTTTTTTTTCCCCTTGAAGTCTCTAGTCTGGGAAGAGGCAGATCCAGACCAGATAATCTCCCGCCTGCATGCAAGGTCCTTTCTGTCTACAATATCTTGCTGGAATATTTTTTTTTTTATACTCTCTCTAACTTTGGCAAACAGTATAGTCTAGCATCAGCTGTTTTATTTCTAGTTCGATCAGTTCAAACAGAGATAGCGCACACATCTGTTTTATTTCTGAGTGCACGACGGAGGAAAAGTGTCCAATCCATCCATATCGAAACATAAACTTTCCTATTAATAACAGAGTTTTAAGGAGGAGAAAAAAAGAGAGAATGACTTTAGACAGATCTTACGGGATGCCTTGGGACTGGGTTATCACCATGACTGTTTACTTTTGTGCATGTACAAGGTTAACCTTGACCCGTTTAACTGCCACACAGTCCTTTTTTTTTTCTTTTTCTTTACCTAGCGTGGATTCAGAGTTAGGGGCATGTTTTTACTTTGACAATAAGGCCTTTTTATTTTGGTATAGCAGCACTGAAAGGCCCCTTTATGTATCCTGTACATCTGGCTGTTATCAGTGAGCCGTCATGTAGACTCTGGTATGTTCCCCTGTTTCTCTCACATAATGCCACACACATGCAGGGTCAAGTTCTAAATCACCTCCCATCTATGTGAAAGGAACGGGACGTCTGGAACTGGTGTGCTCTTTGGGGATGTATACGTTGAGCGTGGCCTCGTTTGTTTACTACTAGGACTAAATATTAAACATTAGCTTTGAAGTGCAAAATATCAATTTGCCGTCTCTCGCTCTCTTTTTGTCCCCCGCCCTGTCCAGACCTCTACGTTATATAAAAAACAAAAATCCCAAATTCTTTTAATGCAGGAAATTATATTTATGGGTTGGTTAAAGCTAAATACAGAGATGAAGCACATATACACTATATTGCCAAAAGTATTGGGACGCCTGCCTTTACAAGCACATGAACTAGGGTTCAATATTGAGTTGGTCCACCCTTTTCAGCTATAACAGCTTCAGCTCTTCTGGGAAGGCCGTCCACAAGGTTTAGGAGGGTGTCTACGGGAATGTTTGACCATTCTTCCAGAAGCACATTTGTGAGTTCAGGCACTGATGTCGGACGAGAAGGACTGGCTCGCAGTCTCCACTATAATTCACCCCAATGGTGTTCTATCGGGTTGAGGTCAGGATTCTGTGCAGGCCAGTCAAGTTCCTCCACCTCAAACTCGCTTATGCACAACTTTATGGACCTTGCTTTGTGCACTGGTGCGCAGTCATGTTGGAACAGGAAGAGGCCATCCCCAAACTGTTCCCACAAAAGTTTGGAGCATGAAATTGTCCAAAATGTCTTGGTATGCTGACGCCTTAAGAATTCCCTTCACTACAACTAAGGGGCTAAGCCCAACCATTGAAAAACAATCCCACATTATAATCCCCCTTCTACCAAACTTTACACTTGGCACAATGCAGTCAGGCAAGTACCGTTCTCCTGTCAACTGCCAAACCCAGACACATCCATCAGATTGCCAGAGAAGCGCGATTCCTCACTCCAGAGACCACGTCTCCACTGCTCTAGACTCCAGTGGCGGTGTGCTTTACACCACTGCATCCAACACTTTACATTGCACTTTGGGATGAAAGACTTGGATGCAGCTGCTTGGCCATGTAAATCCATTCCATGAAGCTCTCTGTGCACTGTTGTTGTGCTAATCTAAAGAACTCTAAACTTTGTGTGGCCTTCAGCTATTGACTTTACAGACAGTTGGCGATTTCTGCGCACTGTGCGCTTCAGCATGTTCTAACCCCTCTCTTTTATGTTATGTGGCCTACCACTTCGTGGCTGAGTTGCTGTTGTTTCCAGTTGCTTCCACTTTGTTATAATACCACTAACAGTTTAGCATCAAGGACATTTCACAGATAGACACTGCACAGATGACAACATATCACAGTACTACACTTGAATTTACTGAGCTCCTGAGAGCAACCCATTCTTTCACAAATGTTTGTCGAAGCAGTCTGCATGCCTAGGTGCTTGATTTTATACACCTGTGGCCATGGAGGTGATTGGAACATCTGAATCCAGTGATTTGGAGGGGTGTCCCAATACTTTTGGCAATATAATGTAGAGTAAAATGTTTTACCTGCCAAATGATTTGTGTTTCTGTCTATCCACTCCAGAAATCTACACAGCTCTGGCACAGCACAACACTGTCCGGCAAGGCAGAAGCCCTGTTTTTTTTCTGCTGTATTTATTAATATTATTATTATACAGGATTTACACCAATCAGCCATAACTTTATGACCACTTACAGGTAAAGTGAATAAGATTATCTGGTTAAAATACAATAGCAACTGAAAGTCGTTGGGATATATTAGGCAGCAAATGAACATGTTGTCACTGAAGTTGGTATGTTGAAAGCAGAACAAATGAGCATAGCAGTTTGTTGTATATGAGGCTGTGTAGCTGAGGGTGCCCATGCTGACCCGGGTCCACAACCAAAAGCACCTACAATGGCCATATCAGCATCAGAACTGAACCACAGAACAATGGAAGAAGGTGGCCTGGTCTGATTAATCACATTTTCTTTTAGATCATGCAGATGGATGGGTATGCATGTGTCGCTTACCTGGGGAAGAGATGGCACCAGGATGCAGTATGGGAAGAAGGCAAACCGGTGGAGTCAGTGTGATGCTTTTGGCAAGTTCTGCTGGGAAACCTTGGGCCCTGCCATACATGTGGATGTTACTTGATATGTACCACCTACCTAAACATTGTTGCTAACCAAGTATACCCTTTTGTGGAACTGCTATTCCCTGATGGCAGTGGCCTCTTTCAGCAGGATAATGCGCCTTGCCAAGCCGAAAAAATAGTTCAAAAATGGTTTGAGGAACACAACAGTTGTTGACTCGAATTCAAAATTTTGCAGATCTCAACCCAACCGAGCATCTATGGGATATGCTGGAAAAACAGGTCCGATCCATGGAGGCCCACCTCAAAACATACAGGACTTAAAGAATCTGGTACTGATCGACTGGTGACAAACACAACAGCATATTATCAGAGGTCTAGTGAGTTCCATGACGTGATGGGTCAGAGCTGCTTTGACGGTAGAAAAGTTTTTTTCGGTGTCACAAGTAAGACCTACTCATCACTGGGTAAGTGGCCGTAAAGTTATGGCTAATTGGTGTACATAGCATCAACAGTTTGCACACTGCTTTACATTATAAAGGGGGACAGTACAGTTTCAATATAATTCAATACAAGATGGTTACAAATGATCGTCTGGTTTTCCTCGATATTTCACAGCAAGTCAAACCCGAGGATGGGCGTAATTTTACAAAACTTCTCGAACGACAAAGGATTTTTTTTTTTGAAGTAGAAACGCTGTAGTGTAGATTGTTGTTGTTTATTGTTTCTGATCATACGCAGTCTTTTGTATCTGATTTTTGTTCAACAAAAACAGTACATATTGAGCAAAACTCATTAGTTCTCTTCACGTACAAGATAAATTTTGGAGTTTGTCCCTTCGAAAATTTTCGTTTAGAAAGTCTGAATTTGATGTCGTAAGTTGTGTACACACCATACAAAAATGAACAATTGGTCCTCGTACAAATTGTTTCTTCCAATTTTCTCATAGTGTATATCCCACTTTACATGAAGTAGTGGGTCTACAGGTACACAGGTGGTGAAAATCTGTGTGTTAAAGATGCAGATGTCTGGATTGGAATTACAGAGTAAAGTTCAATTTACTCATCTAAAGGTACCAACTAACCAGGATAGAAGCCAGCCTAATGCTATCCTCCCATGAATGAAAATTATGAAGCCTGGCATTCGTAGATGGGCTTATCAAATGTTCCTGGATTCAGCCAATACTGAATTCTGCCATTTATTCTGTCAACATCCAGAAGAACACAACATTAAGAGCAAAAGATGTCCCTTTATCAGGTACTACCATTGTGCATATCATTCTAAAAATGTTCCAGGTGCCTTGCTTATATAAAGTAATAAATAAAACTACTGCAGGTATGACGTGTAGGGACTCCCGTATTATGGCCAAATCCTGTGCATTCCTATTGGTCACGGAATTAGCCCATTATACTGACAGGCCAATAGGAATGTGCAAGGTGCTGGAGGTAGCTGCAAGCCCCAACACTGCCTGAAAGTGTAGGATCTGTCAATTTGTTTCGGCCCCTACATTTGGCTGTAAAAGCAGGGTCTTCAAGGCTGCTGCATATATGTCAGGTACAGGGGTGGACTGACAACTCATGGGGCCCCCGGGCAATAGGGGATCATGGGGCCCCTGTGTCCTTACCCAAACTCAAAAAAGCCTATGAAAAAGGTACCAGGGGCATCTCATGGGGCCCCCTACTGACCCCAGGCCCTCGGGCAGTGCCCAAGTTTCCAAATGGTCAGTCCGTCACCCTGGTCGGGTACACCTAGATACCTGGTCGTTATACCTATAGCATGTTTTACATGCACAGTTGCTTAGTGGTTAGCACTTCTGACTTGCAGCACTAGATTCATTGGTTTGAATTCCAACCATGCCACACCATGGACCTTGCATGTTCTCCCTGTGTTTGTGTGTTTCCTCCCATACTCCAAAAGCATGCTGGTGGGTTAATTGGTTCCCGTCTAAATCGGCCCTATCGTGTATCTGTATGCATATACACAATATGGGCATGCATATACAAGGACCGATATGTACAATATATGTAAACTGCTGCATAAATTGCCAACACTATATAAATACCTGTAATAAATAAATATTAATTATGCTCTTTTTACGGTAGACAGTCATTACTTGTCACTTAAATGCTGTATATTTTTTTGCTGATTTACTAACCATTTTGTTGACTGGTTAGTAAAAAGTATCACAGAGGAAATCTTCCCTGTTACTCCTATCCATCAACAAGAGATACTCCCTTTTCTAGCCTGCATTAGAAATGTGCCAGTTTGAGTGTGGTCCTCTAAACATCAGGGACATTCTGAGACATTTCTACACAAGGCCCAGTGTGGTTACAAATAACTTGTCTGGGACTGTTGCTTGTACAGATCTTGCAGAATGAGGAGCTTTAACTGCAGCCCTTCTTGATTGCTGCAGATGTGTAATCTGCCAGAGTGCTAAATCCAAATTATGAGGTGCTTCCTCGTGTCATGACCCATCCGAATGGCCCCATCCAAAAACATTCTTTTGTGTCAGAATCAATCTGCATAAAATTCAGTTCCAAAAGCTCTAACACATTGCAGCACGTTCAGCAATAGTGCAGGACACTGATACATTCTCAGCACAGGCAGTTTAAAAAAAAATTAAAAGAAATTCCAACCAGAAAAAAAAAATATATCTCTCTCTTTTTCTTTGCTTTATTTTCTTTCTTCCTTGCCTTGCATTATATTTCTTTCCTTCTTTCTTTCTTCACTTTCTTTACTTCTTTCTCTCTCTTCTTTCTTTCCTTCTTTCTCTCTCTTCTTTCTTTCCTTCTCTTTCTTCTTCTTTCTTCGCTTTCTTCTTTCTTTTCTTTCTGTCCTTTCTTTTTCTCTTTCTTTTCTTAGATCATCTTTTTTTTCTTTTCTTTCTTCTCTTCTTTCTTTCCTTCTCTCGGTTTCTTTCTCTCTTTTTCTCTTTATCTCTGTTTTTGTAAGTTGTATTTTTTATGCTGTGTTACTACAAGTTACTTTGTTTCAATTACTTTTTATTTGCGCAGCAAGTAAACATGAATCATTGACAGGACCATGAGGGTGAGTGTACTCCAGAACACGGTGCAGAAAGGTGTGTTCTGTGCCAGTTTTCCACACTGTGCTCCAAAATGCACTGCCTTTGCGATCTACTGCAGGAGCCAATGTAATGCAAGTGCAGTGCGTTTGCAGACACCAAATTACATGGTAGTGCATGAACTACTTTCCTTGCGTTCTTATGTGATTTCAGCCCGGAATCGCACAGCAACATGTGTCGCGTTCCTGTGCGATTCAGTTGTAAACCTACCATGAACGTACTTACAATTTTTTTTTGTAAGCAAGTGTACTCAAATTGATCACTTTTTCATTTAACATTAGAAGAAGACAAACTGAATTTAATTGAGGATACAATTTCTTGGAGTTTTTGAATAGTTTTTGCATTTACTTTCTATTTTCTCAACCCATTGACCTATAAAGGTCCCTATACCTTAAAGCAGGGGTGGGCAACTTTGGCCCTCCAACTGTTGTAGAACTACAAGTCCCATGAGGCACTGCAAAACTGACAGTTACAAACATGACTCCCAAAGGCAGATGCATGATGGGACTTGTAGTTCACCAACAGCTGGAGGGCCACAGTTGCCCCCCCCCCCCCACCTTAAAAGAAACCTTTAGGCCTCCATACTGGAACAAGTTTTGGTATCTGCACAGAAAAGTTTGTAATGCACACATGCAGGAGGTGCATTAGTAGACTCCGTTGCAACGTAACGTCACTACTTGAAGGCCATGTGGTCCACCAGAGAAGGTGTGGGACTTGGTCTAGAGGTGATCTTGGTGTAGACAGAATACAACCAAATAATGTGGAAGAGGAGAATGACCCAGTAAGAGTAAGTGTGTTTATAAAAAGGTGGGTTTATAATAGATGCAGACCTGTGGAATTGGGATATCTAGGTCATTATTTGTCTTTAGATTATTTTCAATACATGTTTCAGGGATATAGACTAAAGTAATCTAGCTTCATAATAAATAATGTAAACTTTAAAGTACTACAAGGTGCAGCTCCCCCCTCAGGCCCCCCTTATACTTACCTGAACCACATCTCGATCCAGCAATGTGCAGGAGAGCTGGGTTTCTCCCAGGTCTCTCTCTCCTCACTGGCTCACACAGCAGCGGGAGCCATTGGCTTCTGCTTCTGTCAATCACTGGAGAAGAGAGCAGTTGGAGTGGAGCCAAGCTACGCTCTGCATATGAATGGGCAATATCCATTCACAGGAGAATGGCTCAGGAGCGAGCCTGCTCTAATGCCCCCATAGCAAGAGGCTTGCTATTGGAGGCACTCAGTAGAGGTGAGGAGCCAGGATCATCTGTAGGGGACCCAAAAAGCAGAGGATTGGGGCTGCTCTGTGGAAAACCTGACGCCTGGTACACATGGTACACACCCTGCTGGGCTGAACGAAGAACAAAACTGAGAATCTGACAGGAGGTCTCTGTACCAACAATGTGACGTTAGTACAGCGATCTCCCCAATTAAATATTGTCTTATGATAGGGGGACTGCCCCGCCAGAGCACACCGGTCAGCGCTCGCAGCCATTGGCAGAGAGAGCTGATCGGATGCCAACTGACTGCTGGTTTTCCAGCCCCTGAGGCTGTTCCATTGCATAAAACATGTAGCTGAAGTCACACGCTGTAGTGCACAGTTATAATACAAAAGATAACAACTCTGTACTTCCCCGCCTCCATTATTGTCAAGGTGGGAATGATGTGTCTTGCACCTGCAGCCTCCTGGGATATCCTGGGACAAATACCAGGAGAAAGCAGGAGCAGGGACATGCAGAGGCTGGAGAACAGATCTGGTGGCATGTCCTCGGGGACTGGCTGCAAGAATAAGGAAGAAACAGATAGTTCCTGATGATGTAGGAAGGGAAGATGGTGGCATGAAAGCAGCAGATTGCAATAAGACAATGCTGGATTTATACGGGCAAGGAGGATGGAAAAAAGCAGATTTGGTTGATGAGCTTTCTCGTTAAAGTGGGTGTAAACCTCTGAAATGAAAAATGAACAAATCACATCCATCTATAGTGTGTACTTGCCTCTATTCAAAGCACCTAGTGTGTTTTCTGTATGCTCTCATATTCCTTTGCTGTCACTTTTGACAGTTTATACTGGCACCAAAGGATCAAGCCCCGCCCCCCTCCAGCAAAAACCCTGTGATTGACAGCCTCAGTTGTGCATGCTTCCCTAGGAGACTGTGTAGGAGGGTGTGTCCATTCCCTCCACTCGGGTCACAGAGTACACTCAGTTCCCCACTCTATACTGTGCAGCGTGAGACATCCGATTTCTGTCCGTTGCCTTCTGGGGCTGTGTAAATTGTGAACTTTGAATAGCTGTAGAGGAGAGAGAGCTGCAGATTTACAGGTACAACTTATGTAGAAGGATTTGTGTCATTTCTGTGTATCACCTGAGGCCAGTCACTTCATTGGGTATACGTAAGGGTTTACAACCACTTTAAGTATAATTCTTTTTGGCTTCCAGTGAAGTCTAACTTTTCAATTCATAAGCAATATACAGCTTAAATGAACACAACACAGGGACAACTGTGTATTTTTAACTGGCCTGCCATCTGTGACAGAGCCGAATGTTTATATATTCTAACATGATTAAATGGACCAGTCATGGCAATTTAGAACACCTAAATATTATGTCTTTTTATGGCTCTCATAACAGCATTCTGAATTGGTCAGCTGTGACACACGATGTATTATCTGTAAGTCAGGACTGACTCATCGGTGTCCCAGAATTCTGTACTTTCACTGTGTGGCCTTAACCCTTCATAACAGAGCAATATAGGATAAAAAATACTGGTTTCAACAAAATGGATCAGTTAAAGTGAATTTGTACTCACTTTTACATCATTAACAATAACCTGAATGTGAAGGTTTGTTATAGGGAACATCTAAAAATGTTAACGCAAAAGTGCAACGAAAATCCCAAACAGAAAAATCAACACAAGGGAGATAACATACAGTCTGTAGGGTTGTGCCCCTGGTGCTGATTCCTCTCGGTTTAGTTGAAGTCCTCCTCCATCCCTGTACCCCCCCACTGATGGGCTGTCACAGGCTCTCACCAAGTAGGCCTAACTGTGCCCACACTTTTGGTCCAGTTGCTCCATTCAGAAAAGCATGCAATACAATCTCTGAATGAAGGAGGGGTGGATGATTGGCAGGTTTGTCCCCTCGATTTGTGCATCGTACTCCATTTATAGAAGGTGAAGTATGTTTTATATGAATGGAGCATCTGGGCAGAAAGGGTGATCATAAGTTGGGCTCTTTTGATGAGAGCCTGTGACAACGCAGTAGTTGCATAACCCCTGCCACAATGGACGATTACGACATTGGAGGTGGGCGCAAGACAGGAATAATTGTTCCTAAATTAATTGTGCTTTAATTGTTCCTTAGAAGTATTCTGAAAAATCTACCTTTTGTCTTGAGTTCCTTCTAAAAAATAACAGTCTACGTCTTGTTGAGTGACTGTTCCTAGGCCCTCCTGTGCCTATAGCCTTATTATAGTTGTATATCAGCAGTGTAAGATCTAAATAGAAGACACTGGTGCTACTGACTGCTAGCTTCAGGAAATCTGAAGTGAGATTTGGTGATGTCCATGCTGTGATGCTCACTGTCCTGTTTGCTGGAGGCTCTGACATGAGGAAGCAAAGCCCTGCCTCTCCCAAGATGGCGCCCTCCACAAAAGAGACACAGTGTAGAGTGAGGCATAGTGAGTCAATAATGGAGAAAAGATCAGATTTAGGGAGACCTCATGATCCCTACTAATGCCTTTATAAAGACATCATCTGTAATCTCCTGTATATATGGGTCCGACAACCGCTAACTTTATAGCAAAGTCTTGCTAACTGCCATCCCCACTAACATAGCCTTAGTGGCCCCCGAGGGTTCATGGACAGGTTTCACTTTTAATTTAGATTACTCCTCTTTGCTAATCCCTCCACTGGCTTCCGCTCACCCTACAATATAAATTGAAAATGCCAACAATAATTTACAAAGCCATCCATCACCCCCAGATACATCACTAACCTAGTCTCAAAATACTACTCTGCCCACTTTTAGATAACTCCTGAAAACCCTTCCTTTCAATGAAGCCTATACTGCCCCCCCCCCCCACCAACTGTACTTTTATTTTCTCCATTAGCTCATACCCTACAGTTAATACTTTTTGTATCTCTTGACTTTTCCTCTTAGATTGTAACCTGTAAAGAGCAGGGCCTTCTGATTCCTACTATATTGAATTGTATTGTAACTGTACTGTTTGCCCTCATGTTGTAAAGTGCTGCATAACCTGGCACTATATAAAGCCTGTATTATAATAATAATTTAAAGGCTCGTCTGCCATTTAGACGTACACCCAATAGAAACATTCTGGTATCAAAGATGTAGTAAAGAGGAGCTCTAACTTTATCTCTATTAGCCCTCCTACACATAGGAATTGACAACTTTCCCTCAGTTTCACGTACTGTTATAATCCACGTACTAGCAGTGGCAAAAGGCAACATCACCAAATTATGGAAATCCACCACTACCCCCTCGCTCGCAACACTTATTGCTGAGCTCAATCTCCATTGTGAAATGGAGAAGAGAAAGCAACTCAGAATTTTTCATACCACAAATTCCGATTTCAATGGTCTCGGTGGCTTCAAAACCCTAACTGCTCCGTCAAGTGACATATATAATAACATAATAATATACTATAGCCAATTCATCCAACTGGTGCCTCCGTTCCCCCTCACCCCCTCCTCCCTTCCTCCACTGGTTATCACACTTCCAACCATAGGAGGTTCATAAGGAACTGAGTATACCTCTCATATATCCGTGACCTTGTTATATCGTCCCCAGCCAAATGGTGGGGACTTATTTTTTCTAAAATGTATTTATTTTCCTGCTGATGCATTTCACTGTATATACCGCTCAGTTCTTATCTTCTTTTCGGTATGTGATAACATGTTTGTTGGAAAAGTTTCAATAAAAATAATTGAATATAAATTTCTCTCTATTGTTCTTGAAATTCTGATCCTTTATAAAGATCCTACTGCTTTCTCCAAAATATTAAAATGTATCATTGTTTTATAAACCTCACTGCCTCAGTAACTGTCACTGTGCATACAATGGCAGTTGAGAAATGAGGCATGTTATAATGGAAAATGCAAGGATGGGAACAGCCACATAGTTTATAGACTACATACAACAAAGAATCCAATCAGTTCATGTGCTGACCCTGAAGCACTCTGGTAGGAGGAGAAAGCAGCATGACAAGAGGGATGAACTCATCACTGTGCTGCTGATCCTTTCATTGTCCAGACTCTGGTTGGGGGAAGGTGCCTGATAACCTGGGTTTAGAGGAAGCAGGTTTAATGATGTTGGCCATCAGTCTAAGGCCATCCTGTAAAAGAAAGAAATACAGCTGGGGGAAAATCTCTGAACTGAATGTGAATTTTGCAACAATAAGCTGCTTTTAACTGTTTTTATTATCATCTTTAATGAGCTATTCTTCTGGGGAGTTCTGCTTTAATTACTGAGGTTAACATGTGCTTTGATAGTCGATGATCACCGATAGGACCCAGAGCACAAGTAACTTTGCTTATCAGTTGCCAATTTGCAGCAGTTGAAGGTTGTACCCAAAAAGCAAACAAATAAATAAACAAAAGAAACCTCAAGCCAAAATTTAATGGAAGCGGTGATCGTTAGACTAAAACAAGGCTGCAAATGAACAGAAGCCGGCAGTCTCAAACACAAATCAAAAATCAGCTCTGACTGCCGTAACATATTAAATGAGACCACAAAGTGAAGAATCTCATAGCTGGCAGCACAATATAATACAATGTAGATGAAGAATTAACAAGGAACGATAGATGATGGCAGTCATATGTTTTGCATGAAGGGGCCCCAGCTATTAGGTCACTTATTACAGTTAACGTTCCACAAGGCACGTTGTCTATTAGATAAGGCAGCCAGCTATATAAACTAAGCCTATCTTCGCTCGCTTTGACTTTCACCGAGGTTTAGCTTATGAATTATAAATACAGTGCGGTGATAAAATACATAGTATGTACCACCCAAGGAGAATTCTGCATTAGGAAAAAAATGCAATGGGAGTTATGCAGAGATTGTTCCAGAGATTTATTGCAGGTCAGAAATTGGAATGTCAGCCATCAGTCCATCTGACAATGTCAACTGACCACTGAAATGTCACACTGGGATCTTAATGCTACAATCGGTTCACTGTTACTATATCATAATGTGCAATCTAAAGCATTTTCTATATTTAGAACAGAGACAATTTAAAGAGACCCTGTCACATCCCCATGCAGGGCAAAGTGACAGTGTCTCTGCAAAGGCCATTTCCCAACTCCCCTAAATTCTCTTTATCTATGTTCCTTTGCAGTTCCTTTCTCCTCTGTACATGGTGCTGAAATCAGTGGTGATATTACTCCCCAGTCATTTGACAGTGCTTGGGCCAAATTAATGGCTGCTAAATACAGGTACACTCATAGGGAAGTAAGTCACACATTTTTCCAAAACCAAGAAGTGCTTGGTCTTCTATGTCTGCTGTGGAGGAACAAGGAGCTGCTAGAGAGTGCAGAGAAGTTAGTATATGTGGGTCAGAGAATGTCCTTTGCAAAGGCAATGTCACTTTATCAGGTATGGGCAAGGTGACAGTTTTTCTTGAAATGGAACCTGCCAAAACAGCTTACTGATAGACAAATACAACTACTTTCCATGTTTACAGGCTGGTCTGTATCCCCCTTGATCCCCCTGCTAAGGCCATGAAGTTTGCGGTTTCTCCACTGTAGTCCACCACCCAAATAACAGGCTAAACGTCGAAGACATGGGCAGCTTGGCAGCCCCAAGTTCAAGGAGTTTGAGGGTCGAAAGGTAGAGAAATATGACCACATCTCCCTGAATGTGCCCAATCTTGTCTGACCTCGGAAGCTAAGCAGGGTCAGACCTGGTTAGTACTTGAATCGAAGGCCAGCTAGGAATATCATGTGCTGCAGGCTTTTTGGATATTGTTGGCTATTTTGTCCAAATTGCCAGCTTTGCAGCCTCAAGTTCAAGTTGTCCCTTCCACTGGACTGACGTATAGGCCCTCTGTAAAAATGTATTATCCAACTACCAAAAATGTTACAAAAATCTTTACTTGCAAAATTATTGCATTTGGTGGAGGGAGTGTGGCATGAGTGTGGCAGGGGGGTCCTAACTCTTTTACATTCTGGAAATTTGGGAAGCATGGGAGGGTGGTAGGAAAGGGAGGTTGGTTGGAAATAAACTGGCACACACTAGTGAGTGCTCAGGTAATATATGTTCTTAAAGGATATTTCTAGTTTTGTTGCTTTTGTTTTTTTTTTATTATGGTCAGTATATATGTATAGGTGAGCTGTAGGCTGCTTACTATGTTCTTTGGTTCTGACAGAAACATGTTTGCAGAGCTCAAATTCAAATTTTCAAAGTATGAGCCAAACAGTGACTCCTCCTCCTGCCCATTGTCTGGGAATTTTGTCTCCCTTTTATATATATTTATATATACACACACACACACAGAGGCCTTTTTTTCTCAGAAAATAGGTACAGGAACCCACCCTCCCCAGTCAACTCCTCACCCCCAATCCTGCCCCCAATTACGCCACTCCTCAGGAAAGTCAAGGCCCACAGTCCACAGCTCACCTCCCCCCATCCACAGCCCACCTTTTCTCTCCCCCACATCCACAGCTCACCCCCTCCCCCATCCCCAGGTCACCTTCTGCCCTTTCATCCACAGCTCATCCTTTCCCCCCTGTCCACATTTCATCCCCCTCCATCGGCTCACCTCTCCCATCCATAGGTTACCTTCTCTTCTCTCATCCACAGGCAACCCCCCCCCCCCCCATTTTCACACGTTACCTTCTCTTCTCTAATCCAAAGTTCACCCCCCCCATCAACAGCTCACCCCTCTCCACAGTTCACCCTCTCCCCCCCCTCCACAAGTCACCTTCTCCCTCCCTGTCCACAGCTAACCCCCCATCCATCTACAGCTCACCTTCTCCCCCTCTCACCCCACATTCCACAATTCACCTTAGCATGCGCCCCCATCCACAACACCCCCTTTTACCCTCTGTCAACATGCCACCCTCCCATTCACAGCTTACACCCCCAGTACACAATCACCTCTGCACCCTCATCCATGCTTATCTCTCCCCCTTCCATATTGCACTTCTGAACCCCAATCTACAGCTCCAACCTCTCATCTTTCATCTTTGCACCCCAACTCCAAGCTCTCTTAACCCTGTACAAATCCCCCTGCCCACAGCTCTCACTTTTCACAATCTATAACCCCCACCCCTGACCTCTTCAGAACATCCACTTCATCACAGTCTCTCTGCAAAACCAGCCTCCCCTCCCACCCCCCCCCCCCCCCTCTTTCCCTCCGCAACTCTGTTCTATTAGGTAGAGCGGGCTATTTTTTTAAGTAATTAAGTATTGTAGTTTTAATAAAAGCTGCAGATTTTAAAATATAGAACATTCTTTTAACATGTTAAAAAGTTTATATGAGATTTTAGTGGTTGGGTTTTACTTATTTCTTGTACAACAGGTGTATGCACACACACATATATATATATATATATATATATATATGTGTGTGTATTTTCACTGCAGCGAGCAATAGGGAAAGAAAATACAGGTTTTAAATGTTTATGCTTTAAACAGAGGTGTACATCATAAGGCAACCTGTAGCCCACCATAACATAAACATAGATTTAACTTCAACAATAAAGATATTGTATGTGCCCTATGTCTCTGTAATAGTCCTGCAATAATTTTAGTTAAACCCCACTTAAATTCCCAGATTCTTTATTTATTGAACCTGCAATGCACTTTTGGTTAGTCCAGCAAACAGGAAGCAGACATTCAAACCATGCTTAAAACAAAAAAGTTATCTTTCAACGTGCAATTAGAGAATTGCTTGTTTAATTTCTAATTTACCAGTTGAAAATATCTATAAATGAACGGAAGGAAAATACCAACAAAACGTGGCCAGAATCAAATAAATTACTTATGCAGTAGTAGATTTAAGCCCTGAACTTCTAAAATAAATTAGGTAGGTACAGTATTAAATTAACAAAACCATTTATTATATTAATCATAAAAAAATACATGTTTGATCACAGGAAAGAAAAAAAAACTGGCAGAAAACATGTCTGCCTGATTGAATGGTTTAATCAGATTTAATTACAAAAAGTCCAACATACCCCCTAAAAATAATTGAAAATGCAACATATTGAAGCAATTTTTATTAAGTCTTCCCAGGCTTTCCAGATCTCCTTTAATTAGCTTAAATGCTAAAAAGCAATGAAACGGGGCTGTGTGGTCTTGGAAAAAGAAACAGCAATGGGAAAATTAAAAACCAAGCATTTTTATTTGTAAACAAAATCTGTGTTTAAAAAGTTAATAATCTTTAAAAATATATTTAAATTTCAAAACATTTGTTTTAGGGGAGGGGGGAGTTGGGGAGACTAATGTTTTACACATTTTCACAAAAAAATCCTACTTCATTTAAAAAGTTTGGTAGGGGATTTCTATTTTCTATAGACGTGTAAAAAAATATCTGCGTAAAATGTATCTACAGCTAAAGACAAACCTTTTTTGATATATTTTTAAATAGAGTGTCAAGGAGTTAGCAACCCTGGCAGATTTTTATTACGGTCTGTGTTCCTCCATTATAAAGATGGAAGTGAAAGAAGATCCAAAATTTTGAGTTGTCACTGGACTGGAGGGGAAATCTTAAGAGAGGATTTCCCTCATTTTGGAGACTCACTTCCTAAAGCCTAGTACACAGAGTCAGAAAATCCTACGAAAAAAACTATTTTCGAAGCGATCGTTTGATAATCTGATCGTTGGTACACAGCTTTTGGACAAGCACAAACATTTTTCTCATACAATATCAGATCGTACGATTTTCATTTAATCAGTACAGTTTTCATCCAAAAATACTACACAAATACAACACATGACATCATTTCAAATTTTCATTCTGTCGTACAAGAATTTTCGTAACGTTCGTAAGCTTTTCACTTTCGATATAAGACTAGCATGCAAAAAAAAAAAAAAGGCTGATCATTCATCCAATATGCTCATCTATATATATATATATATATATATATATATACAGTTGTGTTCAAAATAATAGCAGTGTGTTGAAAAAAGTGAAAAAAGCTCAAAATCCTTCTAATAGCTTTTATTTCCATACACACAAGTGCATTGGGAACACTACACATTCTATTCCAAATCAAAACATGAAGAAAAATATATCAAATTTGTGTTGTTCCTCTAAAAAAATTGAAGAAAAGTGAATATTAGACTGTTCAAAAAAATAGCAGTGTTTGTATTCTTCTTTACAAACTCAAACATTCACTATATAAACTGAAAAATGTTTGAAGATTTTGCTTTCCTTTGAATCACTTAATGAATATTTAGTTGTATAAGCACTGTTTCTGAGAACTGCTGTACATCTGTGTTGCATGGAGTCAACCAACTTCTGGCACCTGTGAACAGGTATTCCAGCCCAGGATGATTGGACTACATTCCACAGTTCTTCTCTATTTCTTGGTTTTGCCTCAGAAACTGCATTTTTGATGTCACCCCACAAGTTTTCTATTGGATTAAGATCCGGGGATTGGCCTGGCCACTCCATAACGTCAATCTTGTTGGTCTGGAACCAAGATGTTGCACGTTTACTGGTGTGTTTGGGGTCGTTGTCTTGTTGGAACACCCATTTCAAGGGCATTTCCTCTTCAGCATAAGGCAGCATGACCTCTTCAAGTATTCTGATGTATTCAAACTGATCCATGATCCCTGGTATGCGATAAATTGGCCCAACACCGTAGTATGAGAAACATCCCCATATCATGATGCTTGCACCACCATGCTTCACTGTCTTCACAGTGTACTGTGGCTTGAATTCAGTGTTTGGGGGTCGTCTGACAAACTGTCTCCGGCCACTAGACCCAAAAAGAACAATCTTACTTTCATCAGTCCACAAAATGTTGCACCATCTCTCTTTAGGCCAGTCAATGTGCTCTTTGGCAAATTGTAACCTCTTCAGCACATGTCTTTTTTTCAACAGTGGGACTTTGCGGGGGCTTCTTGCAGATAGCTTGGCTTCACATAGGCGTCTTCTAATTGTAACAGTACTCACAGGGAACTTTACACCTTCTTTGATCTTCCTGGAGCTGATTGTTGGCCATTGCCATTTTGGCTATTCTTCTATCCATTCGAATGGTATTTTTTTGCTTTCTTCCACGTCTTTCAGGTTTTGGTTGCCATTTTAAAGCATTTGCGATCATTTTAGCTGAGCAGCCTATCATTTTCTGCACTTCTTTATATGTTTTCCCCTCTCCAATCAACTTTTTAATCAAGTTACGCTGTTCTTCTGAACAATGTCTGGAACGACCTATTTTCCCTTAGAATTTAAGAGAGAAATGCACTGTAACCAGCATGTACAACATTTGCTGCCTTCCTTCCTTAAATAAGGGCAATAATTGTCACCTGTTTTTCAAAGAATGAATGACCTCACTAATAGAACTCCACATTGCTATTATTTTGAACATGCCCCTTTCAATTAGTGATTCAATTACACAGAATCAGCAGCATGCATGTCATGACTGTTGGGTCTGTTGGATTTCTATTACTCTACTACACCTGCTAGTAAATTATTTGCCATGTAGAAATATAATTTCTACCAAAAACAGTGATTAATCAGGTTAGTGATGTCTGACAGCTATTATTTTGAACACAACTGTATATATATATATATATATATATGTGGTTTTTTTCAGGTTTACATACACTTTAAAAGACAACGAAAGTTTGAAGCTGGACTCCAGACAAATCTAAATACACATCTAAAATCCACGTTTGTGAACTGATTTACCTGACCAAGGGTGTGTAATTCTGCCCAGTACACTACATATCCAGCTGCAGGACCTCTCTGCAGACAAGCTACACTTAAGCAGTATGGCCTGGTCTAGCACACACCCGAGCCTGTAAATGGACACTAAACCTGCAAGACTTTTCCTAAAGAATTACTATTATTATTATACAGGATTTATATAGCGCCAACAGTTTGCTCAGCACTTTACAATATAGTGGGAGACAATATAGTTCAATACAAGAGGGATTTGAGGGCCCTGCTCCTTGGAGCTTACAATCTAGGATAGTCATATGTGCACTTTGAAAAGCAACAGAGCCCTAATCAGGTCCTAGTGCTACCTACCCTTCCCTGTCTCAGTCTGAGATGCAACATGCAAAGGATTACACGAAGCTTACATCAGGACACATTCAGGTAGTGAGACTAATTCCAAAAAACTGTGTAGTGATTTTTCCAATTTATACATACTATATTCCTTTTGTATTTTTATTATATATATATATATATATATATATATATATATAACATGGTATACACAGTTCAGGTTTCATCACAAATGACAGAAAGACGTCTTACTGGACACAATTTTTTTTTAAAGATGCACATGTTCTATAAGAAATGTTGCCATACCAATAATGGTCGACGTTCGTGTATAGCTTTTCTGAAAATGAGTTTTGAATAGTGTTACAGTATCATTAAACCCAAATCCTTTAAATGTCAATAAATTCTATATTACATGGAGTTCATTCTTACTCATCCACTACAGCTTTCATTTTCTGTAGACTGCAAAAGTATTGGTTGATCCTGCTGTCCACTGCCCCTTCCTTCTTGTCTGTGTCCCCGCTACAGCCTGAGATTGTGTAGACCAGCTGTTGACATTTACCGAGCATGCTTCAGTTTAATTTCCCTTCCAAGCTATATATTTGCTCTTTTTTCTTATCAATGTAGGTCATTTGACTATAGATTCACATATGTGGGCATATACACAAAGGTAAATTACATTCTCCCACCATCCCTCCTCCTCCATGTTTCATATTGCTAAACACTATAGGCGGAATATCATGGTGATTGTTGGAGGCTTCACCTCCCTATTAGTCTCAGCACATACACACCACAGACACGGAGTGGAGGGATATGACACAACCTGTGATTGGCAGAACCTCTTCCAGATCGCTTTATAGTATGAACAAAAAAAACCAACAGAGGTCTAACTAATACATTGGCTTTACAGACATTTTAAAGGTGGCCGTATATTTTTTTTCTTTGATCAGCCAACCATCACATTTGTTCTTGCAGCCAGCCCTGTGATGATGCTGACTGCAAACACTGGGAAGAGACAGCTTGCCTTCCTGATGACACAGAGTGGTGCATACACAGTAGAGTACCCTGTGGCCTCCTGCAATGTGTGACATGGATATACCAGGAGACTGCAGACAATGAAAGTGCAGGGATATGCTTCCCAAAAAAGGTATTAAATATATATATCCTTCTGATTTTGTGTGTGTGTGTGGGGGGGCGTAAAAAGTAAATAGGAGAGAGTGGGTGAATGAAGGTCCACTTTAAGGCTAAAAGCCCATGCAATAATATTTTTTTTTTCATTCAGCCAGCTGGTCAATCGATAGACTTCTGTACAACCAGCCTGACCATAGATTGATCGAAATTTGGTTGGTATCTGCGGAACTGGCTGAATGACGTTCCATGCATGGCCAGCTTGATTAGCAACTAAACCTTGTATATTGCCGACCCCTTTTACTGGAAAACGTCAGTTAGATATCCATAGAAGAGAAAACTTACATCACCACGGGCCATTTAGCCTTAGGCTCGGTTCACACTCCTGCGACTTTGATTCTCACAAGTCGGATTCTAAGTCAGAGGACATGTGAAATGCCATGTATGTCTATGAGAGCAGTTCCAACTGACACTACTGATGTCGCTGCAACTTCATAAAAGGTTCCTGCACTACTTTGATATGACTTTGAAAGGACTTTTACACTGTGTGGCACTGAAGTTGTATCAAAGTCAGACTTCAAAGCTGCACTGAAAATCGTGCAACTTTGGAGATGGCTAATGTGAACCGAGATAAATTGTCACTCCACCCCAATTAATAATCACTGCACTAATCACAATCTGTCACAATGAGAGGTTAACAAGGTTTACTAAGGTCTCATCAGGAGTTGCAACAATACGTACAGACACTGGTACTCTGCAAGTCTTGAACTAGTTGCTGGCGCCATTGGAGGTAATGATCATCTTGTTAATCACGGGTTATTTCAGGAACATGATACTGGTTATAAACTGTGAACATGATAGACCTAATAAAGATCTCAATTAAAAGGGATTTTCTGAATAATAAAATATTTTTATGAAATATATATACAGTATATCACATGCAATTTTTTTTTTTAAATAAAAGCTTCCAATGTTTACATTTATAGTATAAATGCAATAGGGCCAGCCATGTTTTCAAATTATTTAACCCAAAAAACAAAAATGTAATATATAGCAGCTTATTAGTCTTTACATGTGGTGGTTGCTTTAGTTTTTTTTTTCTTTATTTTTACCTGATGATCCTGCCAGTAACACACTTCCTGTCCTAGAGTGACAACACGTAATCAACTGTAGAGTTGTCACCCTAGGCTGCTCTCCTGTTCTAATCTACAAATATCTCTCTATCTACTCACCTCCATTATGGATGTGGTGTTTTGCTGCTCACAAAAAATAGCTGGAAAGCTGATAACAATGTTTGAGATATGTCACAAAAAGTTGCAAGGGCACTGGATTCCAGGAAAGATCAACAGGTATTGGTTCGCAGTTGCAGGGCAGCCCCATTGATATCAATGGGTGATTGGTGCCAACTGTAAAACCCTGTAGCCCGAGTAAAAAATTCTGCAGCTGCCAATCATGGCCGTGGCATGTGTACAGCCCTATCTGTAATGCTAGAATTTGCGTGAGGAGCCGAGGGGTGGTAAAACTGCCGTTCAATCCATGAGAAAGAACCTATAGAGTTTTTTTTAGATTAGCCAAAATGAAAGCACAACCACTATGTAGTATTGTGAAGCAAAAGGCACAATACATATATATATATATATATATATATATATATATATATATATATATATATATGCAATAAGCAAAAATAACTGTATTTTTTAACCATTAATATACATTAATAAGATCGTTTACATTAAGGCAGATCTCATTTACACATTTAGTGAGAAAAGAGAAAACAAGACTTAAAATTCTCCTTTATTGTTGCCAAAGGTAGTCCAAACAATTGGCAAACCACAGCTGTAACCCCTTAGGAATACCTCTGTCTGACTATGGAACCGGATATCGTATGTACTCTCCAGCGCCTCAGGATATGCACAGCCAAAAGGGAAGCCAAGGGTACCAGGACAGCGACAACCAAAGGAAATTTTCCAGGGGTGCAGCCCTCCTCAGACGGGGAAATCAGCCACTGGATAGAGAGAAAACAGGTGGTGCACACACCTAGTGCATTATCCAAGGTTTATTGTAGGAATGAAATAATAAAAACATACTCACAGACGAAGCATGTATCTAAAAAGCATAGAAAAATGACAATGGCCACAACGGCGGGCAAGGTGTTCTCACTGTCAGTGCGGTCAAACGGCTGACGCGTTTCGGTGGCATCAGCAGCAAGGCTCTTTCTTTCCATACATCAGCATCAGAGGTTGGTCATCAGCTCTGAGGAAAGGGATTTGTCCCCGAAACGCATCAGACATTTGACCGCACTGACAGTGAGAACACCTTGCCTGCCATTGTGACCATTGTCATTTTTCTATGCTTTTTAGATACATGCTTCGTCTGTGAGTATGTTTTTATTATTTCATTCCTACAATAAACCTTGGATAATGCACTAGGTGTGTGCGCCACCTGTTTTCTCTATCTGTCTGACTATGGTCTGTCTTGCTAAAATTTCTACAGAAACTCCCAAAAACGAATCAGATTTATATTGGACAAATAGAAGAGAATAATCAATAATACAGTTACAGTCCTAATAAATCAAATGCCAACTTATTCACTAGGGTCAATGCATAGAGTAATGACAATATGCAAATTTCAGCAACCCAAAGTATCCAGTTCTGTCATCGGATTACAGCGACTAGAATACATTTAAGATAACTCTAGCTTAGTTTTCATGGCTTTCTGCACATTTCATACTACTTTCTAAAAAGTTGGAAAAAGCACAGCACTGAATTAAATTTTCTTAATCACGTAAAAAAATTCTTCAGCACTCGCTTCCCGAAGCAGCCTGTCCCGAGCAAGACAAACATAATTTAGCCACAGGAATTATTGAGCTTTCTCTGACTAGTCTTCCAGCATGCATAATTCATGTTTCATAAGACACGATATGCAAGGATTAATCTTAACGTACAAGGTCACATAATGTAATAATTTTATATTGGCGTAATGGATAAGGAATATTTAAGCCGTGGGCGATACTTTTGATCTCATGCGTGCACTCCAGTCCTGTGGTTTGCACTCATTACTGCAAGGTTAGGCAAGGGGTCCAGTTTGTGAACACTGATGGACACCTATGGTGCAACGGAATTTGATTCTAGGGTGTAAGAGTAATCTTTCTTGTACCTATTTTCTATGTACCCCATAGGCATAACCCAACATGCCCCACCTAATTCACCACAGGAATTGAAGTGAAATCTCTACAATGGGGGCATGGTAAGCAATAGGGCAACTTTTTTACCATAGAGTGAGGGAGAGTTGTAACCTTGAGGAATTGAAAACAAAAAGAGCAGCAATTAAGAAAGAATAGAATAGTACAAATAAACTGTTTCAATATAATCTAGCAGAACATGATTCACGGAACACCAACATACTTATCTGGAAGCAGAAGTTACAGGAACATGAATGACAGTGGGTCCCTTATGTTCTTTTCCCTTGCCACTGGCTAAGGTGAAAATAGGACCTCCCAACCATGTCAGCCAAAAAAAGGCTGACATGTGGCTCTGAGGAAGAGAGTTTCTCTCAAAATGTGTCAGCATTTCTTTGGCCCTTGGATGGCACTTCTTTCACGTCGGGACCCTTGATGCCATATGGAGCATGTTCCAATGTTATGCGATTTGTCACCTTTTGTTTGTGAGTACATTTTAATTATCCTTCAATAAATTGTTATTTCAGGTACTTATATAGCGCCGTCAATTTACGCAGCGCTTTACATATATATTGTACATTCTCATCAGTCCCTAACCCTCAAGGGGTGTACAATCTAAGGTCCCTAACTTACATTCATACATACACATAGGGCCAATTTAGACAGGATCTAATTAACCTACCAGCATGTCTTTGGAGTGTGGGAGGAAACCGGAATATCCAGAGGAAACCCACACAGGCATAGGGAGAACATGCAAACTCCAGGCAGGTGGTGCTGTGGTTGGGATATGAACCAACGCCCTTAGTAATGCCAGGCAGAAGTGCTAACCATTTAGCCACTGTGCTGCCGAATGTGTGGGATAATGTGCTAGGCCAGTGTGCTCTTGTATGAATTTTTTTCTACAGTTATATCTTACCTCCCCTGTCGCATTAGGCTTTAATTTAAGTTCTGCTTTTATGCACTTCACTGGACACTGGAACCTCTGTCAGTTTTTTTTTATTCCTGTCTCTATCTCTGCTAGTAAGATTGTTCCTCACTTGTCTGTGGTCAATGGGAGAGGAAGTGAGGAGAAATTTCCCCAACTGGTAAACACACTAAAACTAGACAAAACACCAAACTTTTCCCTGCTTTACTGAAAACAAATAAAACAAGTTTTGTATCAAACTACGGTTTAATGATTAGCATTTTTCCAACACACAGGACATGGATGAAATGGACATCTGAACATTTGGTTGGAGTATTTCGTTAGCTGGATGCAATCATCCAGTGTAAATGGCACATACGTATACTCTCTGGACACAGATGGCTGATTCAGACTAATAACTTATCTGGTGTCCAGCCGAGGAGTATTTTTGCCTGCTGAATATTCCAGCTGGTAGATCAGCAGGGGGTACAGTTTAAATAGCCTGGCTTTACATTTAGTTTAATTATGGCTTAAGAGTTTTATTCTATAGGAGTCCCAGAATAAGTGCGGTAATCATTTTTCACAGCAGTGTCTACAGTTCGTTACATCCAAATAGCACTTAAAGTTATTTAGATTTAAAAAATAAGTTAAAAAAAGTTCTCATGTGTATGGTTCACCTAAAAAATGTTCCCTGTTTCCGTACTGTCAGTTGCTGGTCCTTTCAAGAGTTTATGCTATATAACTGGATAAGCCTGAAAAGTGAGGCAATGCTACTTCTGTGCATTTTAATTGTTATCTTTTTTCTATAGCCACAAATACAAATGTCTGTGTTATTAACAGAAAATAAATAATAGGCCTGGTATATCCCTTCCTCCCCCCCCCCCCAAAAAAACCCCTCAACTTTCTAACGTTTTTATTTAATGGGCACTAGTTGCACATGGGCATCTAGATTCTGCATTATTGGAGTAACAGCGCACCCACGTTCCATTGTGATGAATGGAATAGGTGGCCACAGCTCAAATGCTTCAGATAACATTTGGGCAACCACAACCCAAAGCCTAAAGGATCAGTACACCTAACTGGCCCCATGTTTTTGTTTTGTTTTTTTAAATCATAAAATGGTTTATCGAAAAAAAAATTAGAAGAGATACATATTTCCAGAGTGTCTCAAACACAATATGACAGAAGTGTATTGAAGGTACAATAGCTGATAGCAAAAACATATTCAAACCACCCAGAGATCATAGTATGTCAAAAAAACAAAGCAAGAAAAAAAAAATGAAAAGTACTGAGAAGTAAATCCTCCTCAGTGTAGAACACAGTACACCACACTTAGTCTAATAGTAAATGAATGATGAAAATATGTTCCCTGTCAAACAAGAAGCCTATCTACCACCACATCAAGGGGGCTCAAGCCTGGAGTGTCTGGCCTGGTGGTTTATACCTTCTCAAATTTGGCAGTGCATCTTCTGTGATGGTATATATACCGTTCTCTTCCATTTGTTGGATCCATTCTTTTAGAGTGGGAGGTTCTGCAGATTTCTACCACAGAAAAATCAATTTGTGGACCTAAAACAGCGCACTGGCTATAGCTTCCTTACTTGGATCATGGACTGGGAGGTCACCAAGGATTCCCAACAAGCATTGTTTGGGGTATTCTCTGACAGTGGTTTCAACACATTATTTAGAGTGATAATAACCTCTTTCCAATAAATATGTCATTTAGAGCATCAACACATTATATGGATTAGGTCTCCATGGTCTCTTTTACATCTAGTGTACACGGACCCCTAGTTTAAGAGGTTCTTTGCAGGTGTCAGAGCTCCTCCTTTATTGCCGTTTTGGCTATGTGACTAGCCTGAAAGCAAACCTGTAATGTGCCCATTTAGGAAAAAATCACATGTTGCCTTGACAGTTCACCATCCTTTCCTCCTAATGATCCAGTCGCCCACTAAAATATCCAGTACTTCTTAGTATACAGCAGTATGTGGATCTGCCTACTTACTCACAAGATACAGTGCTGGACGTCGGAGAGTGCAATTGAAAGGCTGGGTCCTGGCCACATGGTGTGTGAAGAAGGATACTTATATCTGCAGGGGGTGTAGCCCAAACCGACCCAAAACGTATACAGAGCCTATTCGTGGGGCTTCTGGAAGTGAACGGGTTGCTGGGAGAAGTAGGTATCATCAGCTGAAGGGTGGGCTATCACACATGCCTGTTTTTTTTTTAACTTGATGGACATGTGACTTTTTTTTTAACCTGATTAACTCTGCAACTTGGCTCTGAATGGACAAAGCAAGGGTTTGCATTTTGACCTAAATGGATGTTATCTATACACCTCTATCTCTTTCCTGCACTGCCTGAAATAGGTTTCCAGCACACATTAAAGGCCATCATCATCATCGTCATAAATTTCAGTTGTGTGCATGATGATGATAATTTAACATAAAAATCACATATAATTATGCTTAGCACAGTGTAAAAATAAGTTTACCATTTCAAAGAATATATGGATATATTGGAATTTTTATTTCCTTATCTTCCTAGAGCCTGGTGTATTCTGATGTAGTCAACATCTAAGAATGCATAAACATCATGTGACTCCATTTTAATTTGTCAGTGTATGGCTTAAAAATGAGCTAACTGCCAGCACTGCATATATGTAGACATACCCTACAGTACAATAAGGGTGACTGGGCAACAGATCTGCTTTCAGCACTATGCTTCTAGTTGGGATTGATAACCTACAAAAAACATTGCATGGAGTATATTTTGCATCAGGGTTATTGGGGTCCTTTGATTACCTGTCACTATTCAAATTGCTAAACATATTTGGCTTTTAGCCAATCTGCACTTATAGTATATGTGAACTGTCCAAAAGATGAACGAACGAAACCAGCACTCCAGTCTTCATACAACCAAGGCGATGCCAAAATGCCAACCGAAGAGGTGCTGCCCTTTTAAGATCGGGGAATCTGACCACTAGTGGAAAAGAACAAACAAGGGCGCAGTCTCATCGTGCATTACTGTGGTATAACACGTATATATTAAATGAAAAGAGAATATATGCTCACAAACCAACGTGATAAAAGGCAGTAAAAAGTGGTCCACAAGGACAGTCACAATGCATCTGTGTCTACTGGTGCAGATAGGCTAACGCGTTTCGGGAGCTAAACCTCCTTCCTCAGAGCTCTGAGGAAGGGGGCTTAGCTCCCGAAACGCGTTAGCCTATCTGCACCAGTAGACACAGATGCATTGTGACTGTCCTTGTGGACCACTTTTTACTGCCTTTTATGCACGATGAGAGTGCGCCCTCGTTTGTTCTTTTCCATATGTGAACTGTCACCTAAACAACCCATTCAGTTTAAAATAGAAATTAAGCGCAAAACATGTGTCTATAGCTATAAAAACATTATTAATACCCTTTTTTGTCAGTGATGGCATACCCTCTGCTCTCAGCTGCATAAGCGTTAGGGGAGGAGAAACAGCAGCACACTGAACTTCCCAGTGAATGGCTGGGAAGGGGGGGTGTCAGAACAAGTTTGATAATTGGATTAGCTCCCAGTACAGCTGGAAAACTGACCATGCTGTGCTCTCCTGCCTATTGTGGTCAATTTTTGTTACGAAAGCAGAGGGACTGGCAGGAACACCAGGAAGAAAGCAACACAAAGAACAAAATACTTTTTCATACAAGTACAGGAACAGCAGGCACCTATCAGGAATTTAAAATTTTGGGTTTACATATTCTTTAATGTGTGTAAAGGACTTTAATAGAGACATTAGAACAGCCTTTTTACACTAGAAGCCTTGAAATAATTTTCAGGTTTTGGGGTACCACTGATAAAATCAATTCAGTGGGAGTCAATGGGAGGTCAATCAGCCACAGTTCAAGGTACCCTAGCAACCTCTGGAGGAACCCTAGTTGATACCGAACCTGGTGCAGACACCCGATCAACAAAGAGTTACCGGGGATACCGAACCTGGTGCAGACTTCTGGATTCAAGCAATCCAAGTAGTTGGGATTACAGCTGCATGACACTGTGACCATTGCAAAGTCTATGTCTTACTGTATTGCCCAGGCTGCTCTACACTGGCTATTTGCATGGGCAATCCCACTATTGGAGTTTACAGGCATGATCCCACAGAATGGGGGTTTTAATTGGCTTGTTTCCATCCAAGGCTGGTTCACTCCTCCTTAGGGCAACCTGGTGGCACCAGGCTCCCTTAGAGCCACCATATTGATACCATACTTAGTGCAGACACTCGATCAACAGAGCGCAGGGCACATCACAACTTGTGGACTCAAGCAATCCAACAGTCTTAGCCTCCCAAATTGCTGGGATTACAGGTGTGTGCCACTGTACAAAGCAAATGCATCTAGGAACCGTAATTGAGAATGACTGCATTAGCTTTAGACTCTTTTACTGTGCATTTTTTGGTTATTTTGTTTTGTAGGAAGTGCATGTAATCTGATGTACTGATGTAATCTGATGTAAGCATAAAATATAAACCTGCATAAAAACTTAACAGTGTAATTCCAGACTGTAACTAAACCAAAAACTGTTCCCCCTGTAGAAGGAAGATGAAGGGTGATCTCCCCAGTGGCCAGCTTCAGCGGAGAGAAGAGAGTGCCAGCAACGGATGAAATGCCTGATTGGTGACGTCACCCATAGGCTTACTATGTAGCCATGCATCTGTTGTCTGCTGTCCCTTCTCTCCCCTGAAGCCGCCACTCAGAGCTGAGCATGGGACTGGACAGGAGTGCCCTGAGAATAGGAGTTAGAAGGGAGGTAGGGCCGATTTTAGTTTAGTTTAAGTAAAAAAAAATATCCTTCTTTGCTGCTTCCATCAATAATCTACTACAAAGAAAACTAGTCATGTAAATGAAATGTTAGGCTGGGGGTTTTGCTTTAATCTCCCTCCTAAATCTGAATTTGGTAGTTTTGTTTGAGATCAGTAACACTGCTGGCAAAATACGAGGCCTATCCAAACTGTGCTGCATTCATACAAGTGGTCCAATACCCTTAAACAAACAATTGGCATCCTCTAGAAACACTCAATATATAAAACCATTAGTACAGCAAGCATGGAAGGGAGAAAAGCACAAGTCATGAAGCTTTGAGCATATCACTAATAATAATCATTCATAAAGGATTATCAGATTACTAGCAGTACACATGCATTAAGCAGCATTTTCACTTAATATGTGTGAAATTAACTCAAGAACTATTATGCTGCAGCTTAGGAAACATGCTGCTTTGTATGTTGTGAAGAAATACACATCTCAGCATGTCCTGCTTAACCAAGTGCATTAGAAGCCTTGCATATGGTATGTTGAGGCTCTACGGAAGAGACGCTCCTGAAGATGACTAACAGCTGTCCAAAGGTAGCATCAATGTGTTGGTCGGAATTTCCTCTCCTGTCAAACATGTCTTCACTCAGTCCATCCCTTCCCCCTTCAACAAATATAATAACTCATTTCCAGGCTACAACTTCTCAAACTTTTTAAGGTCTGCTCAATAGACAGAAAAGAGAATAGATGTTTCAAAAGCAAGTCCACCCAAGTCTACTCCTATGGATTATGCTGGTAAACTCAGTAGAACTGAATCAGCTTTAAAGTGTTAGTTCACCCTTTACATTTTATGAAACAGTGAACTAACACTGTGAACCTTCCTCAGCTCTCTCCCCAGTCACTGCTGCACTTACCTCCATGGGTGGTGAGCTGCCACTGACTACGCAGCCAGTGTAGATTTGAAATCCCTGCTCTTCTCCCTCATCTCTCTGTAGCACTTCTGGGATGGATCAGAGCAATGCTCTGTGCTGGCACTGACCAATCAGAATCACTCTGATCCATCCCAGAAACTTTGCACAGAAATGAGTGAGAAGAGCGGGGATTTAGGATCCCCAGACCACTACACAAGCTGAATGTGCACTGACAGCTCAGCACCCACCAAGGTAAGTACAGCGGGGACCAGGGGGTGGGGAGGGTGTAGGGTGTTAGTTCTATTTTTGTTTTTTCTGGAAAGGTGAAATATTACTTTAAACATCCCTTGCTTGATTCCAGTGACAAAATTCCTTCCAATGATTGCCTAGATCTACCCCAAGGCCAATACAATGGATCACTGGAATAACTGCATGTTACCTTCATAATTCTCCAATTAGTATTGCTCATGCTCCTTGATAAGCGTTGTTGACTACAGCACCATGCAGGGGGTGTTTTATACCAATGGAGATTGGGACCAATGCGCTCTGTGTGGAAGCAGCAGTCCCAGACTATAGCATGCTGGCTGTCAGCAGAGGGCAGCTTGATATACAGCTGCAACAATGCTGTAGTTTGAGACCATTGCTTCCACACAGATCATGTTAGCCTGCTTGACTGCATTAGAAAAAAAAGTTAAGGCGGTATTAATATTGAAGACAATAATGTAATATATTGCAGCTTACCAAGCCTTAAACGGAGAAGAATAGCCAAACCTTTTTTAGCTATACTTCTCCTATGGCTCACAGGAGTGCAGTTAGATCTGTATTCCTATGACCCATTTTCAGCCGATCTAGGGTGACATAACAGAGCCGGTCCAGGCTCTGAAAAGATTTGCTCAGAAGCCTGGACCAGCAGCTGGCTCAGCTTTTCTGCAGGCTGCTGAGTGCTTGAGCCAGCCAATACTGCCGTCTCCACAGCCCTGCACTCCAGTGAGCGCTGGAGGAGCAGAGCAGAGAGCCAGTGACTGACAGTCACCGCTCTCTGCTCATAGCAGAGAGGAGAACAGAGTATAATTTTTCTGGAAATCCCATACTTCTCTTTTAAATGTTTTTAATACATTTTTTTTTTTACTTTATTTTCACCAGGTGATTCAACTTTTGCTGGACAGATTGTTTTTTTTTCAACTTTTTTTAGCTGGCCAAACAGATTTATGGGATGGATCTCCAGGTAAATAAAGGAAAAAATGCAGAAAAAAGTACTAATATAGCTACCACATCTAAGAACTGCTAAGCTGGAATATAATACATTTTTTGGTTTTGGGTTAATACCGCTTTAAGGGTTCAATTAGGCTTTCAGTCACTGTATTTTAAAGCATATGAGTTGTTTATCAGAAGATCAGTCAGGACCAACTAGATAATATTATTGTGTAAAAGGGACACTAGACATACATTTAACCTGGTTTCTATAATCAGAACAGAAGGCACTAAAAAGAATGGAATGAAGGGGAGCAATACCTAACTGACTTCCTACAGTCGTCATACTGCTGAATTCTTGTTCATACTCCACAGAGATGAAAAAAAAATCCTTTTAGAGCATATATAGTATTTTTATGTATGCAGTTAAGAGGATTCTAAGCAGATCTTGCACATAGTGTAATCTTTCATTTTAACTTTGACCGTCCTTCAAATCAACAAATGCATTAAATAAATGGATTTACTTGTTGGAAAAAAAAAAGACTAACCTGCACATCATATGTTCCATTAAACAAAACGGGCCTTTGAGAGTTCATGTCCTGTAAGACACCTGAAAGCACAGAACGATTCACTTTGTGGAAATCTTTGGATTGGCTGAACTGTACCATATTATGAAGTGCCAAAATTTTGGTGTCAAGTTCAACGTCTTGCCTGGTGCGGTTGTGTAGGCCAAGATGGTATTTGCGAAAGTGTTTGATCAAGTCTGTGGGATCGTTCCCATAGTATCCATAGCCACAAATGTTGCATTTGAAATCCTGAAGCTCTGGTGACAAAGGTGCCGACTCTGAATTGTCACTCACCAACACAACAGCTTGGGATTTGTTCAGCCCTGAACTCCCATCTAAAGGCACTTGTAGGTTTTCAGAGGCCACCGAGGCTGGACGAGAGTTATGACAGTCTACTTTAACATTTTGCACCGTGAGGTCTGCAGCCCTTGGTGACAAGTCGTTTTCTTCTCTGGTCTCTGAGGTATCTCCCAGTGGAGCAGAGACTAAATCTTGAGTGTCATCACTTTCAGTATTTAGGGGTGATTTTAAGGGCTCTGAAGTAGCCCTAGGATCTGAAGAGGACAGAGTCAACATATTCCTTTCTGTCACCTCATCGTAGGCAAGGTTTCTGCCCTTGAGGTGGCTGTAGTTGAGCACACCTCTTTCGTTATTTCCCAAAACCTCACAGTCTTTTTTAAAGCTTGAAGAAGGTTCTTGGTCATTGGAACCTTGATCTTCACTGTTATGTTCCACAGAATTAGCCTGTTCGCTATTTTCTTGCATCGGATCAATGGAAATTTCTGAGTTCCTTAAAAGATCTTCTTGCTCTGGTGCAGCAGACTCAATTATCTGTGCTTCACCTTCGCTTGCAACGTTTCTTAGAGGGGGATTCTTTTTCCGGACCATATCTATGAAAAAGAAAAAAAGACAAAAGATATAAATGCCAGGTTTGTATGTATTATTTAAACTATCAGTAAAGGAGAACTTTTTTTTTTTTAGTTTTGATTAGAGTGGAGAGGGATTAATACACCTGACAGGTTTTATTGCTACTTCTGCCTATTTGACTTGCTTACGGTTATCATCAAAAGTTAAAGTAAAATAAAATCCCACATTTTGGGTTGTCACTACAACAGTAATAGAGGGGAGATCTTCCAATGGGGACACTAGATCTGGTGACCTGGGGGACCCCAACGGATTCCCTTAATTTACAGGGTTTCCTGTCATTTCCTAATTTGGCTATGGTACAGGAAGTGAAGCTAAATCTCCCCAATGGGACATAGATGGCAAAAAAAAAACCTGACAGGGGTAATAACCCTTCCTTACTTTATCCAAAATGGAAAAAAAAAATATTTTGCCCATAGTTCCAAATAAGTAAACAATATTTTAAACAGTATGATCTACAGAACCCTTTCGTAGAGACAGCATTGGTGAATCGTATCATAGTTAGAAGCTACCTATAAATGTCCATTTAACAAAGAGCAAAAAAGGGATTTGCCCTAGGTCCTCCATTATTAATGAATAGGTGCCATACCAACTTTTATCAAGTAAGTTTTAAAGTATATGTCAGGCCAAAGAGAGAAAAAAAAACACATTCAGTTCATCTTAATACATGCACATTTCTCTGTGTTTTATCCTCTAAAAACACTGCCTGTTGAATCAAGTGTGCTCCCAACTTTCTGTTGACCACACAACGTGCCTTTTCTGTGCGGAATTTGCAAGCAGCATTGTCAGCCCTGCTGGTGAACTACATAACTTCACCTGTGGCTGTGTATGATTGCTTTTTCTGCCTCTAAATGCCTATGTGTGCATGGACACATAGGCTAACATACAGAGGTGTTTAGAGGCAGGAAAAAAATGTGAGACGCTTCTAGGAGCAGTAGAAAAAATGTCCAGTGTGTGTGCATGAGTCCTAAGGTCTGACAGATGCCACAACTCAGTGGACCAAGGCACTTCTTCAACCTTGTGCATTCTGGGGTGGGGGGAGGGGGGCACCCCATTGGCTCCATGTATTCAGAGCCTATGGGGAAGACATCTTGTAATACAAAATATTTCTAAACAAAATATTTGTTAAAATAAAAAATGCAAATAAAGAAATCCAAACATAATATATATTATACATTTTCCATATTTTGCCTTCCTTTTAGTCTTTTTGCTTGTGACATAAAACATAACATAAATAAAGTGCACCAATGAAACAACTTTTTTTTACAAAGCAGATGAAATAGACAATAGCCATTAATGAGATTGAATCAAAAAGATGTACTGTATCCGCGTTCTTCGCTTGAAACCACCTGTACATGATCCATTAGTTGGATGGGAAAGTTCAGTGGCAGTCTGTATAGTAGTGGTTTTTTTTCATTAAAAAAGGGATAGGGTTAGGACTAAAAAAAGCTTCATAACGTTACTGTTCTACTGTTGGAAATATAGATCGGCCAGCAACCAACATCCATCTCTTTCTTCTAATTCAATGAATGTCATCAGGAAGTAGACGGAGACTTTACACCGGCACTAGGACAATTGTCTGATCAGTTTAAAGCTTGTACTGAATGAATACAGCTAACTGTATTGCCATGCCAGTAGATGTCAAACTATAAATCATGGATCTACAATAGAGAGGAAACATTCGAATTTTGTTGTCTTATCTGTAGAAATAAAAAGGTATTCTGCTGATGTTTTTGTTGATCTAATGTTCATATTTTTTACAAAACTAGATACAAATATTAATATGATACTTAATTTAATATGCTACTTTCTTTTAAAATTTTATATACAATTGAGTAGGTAAGAGTGCAGACTAAAATGATCCAAGTGGTTAAATAGAGTGATCTTTATGTTCCAGGGGGAATTCAATCTATCAAAAATCTGACAGGGGTTCTAACCTCTCAGCAAATTATTAAAAACTGGAAAAAAGGTTTGAGTTTAGATACAAGTTTTAAAACCATATGCAGTCTCTGCAGCACATTTCCTATACTGTATCCTTTTGAAGACCCTACAACAGTGGTTCTCAACCTTCCTAATGCCGTGACCCTTTAATACAGTTCCTCATGTTGTGGTGACCCCCAACCATAAAATTATTTACCCAGTAATTATAATTCATGAGTGTCGTTTTACCTCCAATACTGCTGCTTTCAACACAGTAGCTGCTTTTAACAGAGTAGCTGCTTTCAACACAGCAGCTGCTTTCTACACAGTAGCTGCTCTTTACACATCGGAAATATGTGTTTTCTGATGGTCTTAGGGGACGCCTGTGAAAGGGTCGTTCGACCCCCAAAGGGGTCGCGACCCACAGGTTGAGAACCACTGCCCTACAAGAATATAAAAATACCTGTTGATCTGAAATGCCCTCAGCTCCTAGGCTCTTGTGGGCTGACAGCACTTTGGAAGCTATTTACTAAAACTGGAGCTTGTAAAATCTGGTGAAATTCTGCATAGAAACCAATCAGCTTCCAGGTTTTATTTTGTCAAAGCGTAACCGCTTCCTGACCGCCCTATAGCAGAACTGCTGCTACAGGGCGGCAGGGCTGTGCAAAATCACGTTTATATACGTGATTTTGTATTTCCGGGTAGAGGACACATGCGCCCTACTTGCACCGCCATTGACGGCTACAGTTGTCGATCGCCGGGTCCCGGCCAGAGATTTCCAGCCGGCACCCAGAGATTGCCGAGGAACACTTACTGGGGAGAGGTCTGTATGTAAACAATACAGATCTCTCCCATCAGCTCCAGCATGCTGCTTTGTATGGCTCTGCATAACAGAGCCATACAAAGCAGTGTGCTTACTGTGAAATGCACACACAGTAAAACACACACAGCACACAGTTAACCCTTTGAGTGCCCCAGATGTTAACCCCTTCCTGCCCAGTGTTGTTAGTACAGTGTCAGTGCTTTTTATTAGCACTGATCACTATATTAGTGTCACTGGGGATGTCAGTGGCAGTTAGTTCCCCCCCAGTGTCAGAATGCCCGGTGCAGTCCCGCTACAAGTCGCTGATCGCCGCCATTACTTGTATGTTTTAAAAAAAATTCCTATATATATCACCATTTGTAAACGCTATAACTTTCACGTAAACAAATTCATTTCCATGTATTGGGATTTTTTTTTTTAGCAAAGACATGTAGCACAATACATTTTACTGTAAATTTAGGATTAAATTTGATTCTTTAAACATATTTACTGAATATATTTTAAAGCAAAAAGTAAAAAAATACTGGGGCATTTTTTCAAAATTGTTGGTCTTTTTTTGTTTATAGCGCAAAAAATAAAAAAAATAGAGGCGTTCAAATACCACCAAAAGAAAGCTCCATTTGTTGTAAAAAAGGATATAAATTTCATTTGGGTGCAGCATTGCATGACCGCACAATTGTCAGTTAAAGTAACACAGAACTGTAGCGCAAAAGATGACCTGGTCAGGAAGGAGGGGTAAATCCTCTGGAGGGCAAGTAGTTAATAGAACAGTCTGAAGTCATAAGCTGATTGGCTACCATGCACAGCTGCACCAGATTCTGCATGCTCCAGTTTTATTAAATCCTCCATCAAAGAACCTGTGAGCTGTGTTAGTCCTGATACACACTAGAATGCGGTGCAGGAAACCCGGGATCTGTGCGTGTTTCTAATACCTCATTCAAATGGTTCTGCCCTTGCGATCTGCAGTGGGTGTCAGTTCAATGTTAACTACACCCCAAAGGCAGGTTGAAAACGCTTTTGCCCGCAACGAATTAACGCAATCCAGTTGCAGTGTTTCCAAAATTGCTGCATGTGCGACTTTGGTGCAATGCATTGCAATTTAAGCCCATTCAAAATGAATGGGCTCAAATCACACCGCACTGAATCACATGGGAATTGCACAGGAATGAGGTGTACTTCCTGCGCAGTTCATAGGCGATTCACAGTGGGAACTGATTCTAATGCCGACCGTAGACGGGTCGAAAAAAAAAACGGCCGAGTCGGGTAATTAGTCAGCTGTTTTTCGGCTTTTTTGCACATTTTTTTTTATCGGTCATGTTGGAATATTTGCAGCCGATTTTGACGATCGGCAGATTTGCCCCACAATGATGAGCAAATCATCCGAACATTTTACCAATAAAAAATCAGTGCATGAGCCGTGACCTGCAAGGGACAGAAGTTATGGGGTGAACTTTATGATTTTGTCGGCCGATTTTTTCTAACGTTGGTGGTAACATCGGCCGACCGAACGACCGATTTTTAATTTTTTTTTAGAATAATCGTCCGATTTTCGACCCATCTATGGCCTGCATTAGCCCTGCCTAGCTTTTTCCTCTCAATAAACCACTCCCACTCTCAGATATTTACAGCATAGAAGCCAATCATAGTGGAATTCAAAATAAGAACTAGGAACACTAACTGCGACAACACAGGAGGTGTGCAGAGGACACAGGACAGCTCTGAATTTCTGCATGATTTTTTTTACACTTATCAAATAGATATAATAACATGCTATCAATAGTATATTTAACAAACCAAAAGGGAGTAAACACTTTAAAGTACATATGAAGACTCCTGTGTGGCAGTCTAAACAGGCCATGCAGGTCTCCTGCAGATCTGTCAGAACATCTTCTTGGTGTATGGGATGTACGGCCAAGCAGATATTCTGACAGGAAGCTTCAATGCTCCACAGCACCGAGGTAGTTCATCGAAAACTGCAAGCTGACAACCGCTAAGGCTGCCGGGACTTGCAGTTCATTTATTCACAGTAGTCCGTGAATGAAGGATGTGGCCGTGTGGGTGGAGCCCCACATGGATGCGCGGTTTTCAAAATTGACAGATATTACAGAAAGACTTCTCCCCGTACTATCTGTCAGAAGGAGGGGATGGCGGCTGCGGCTGCGGCTATGGCAATATTTTACACGTTCCACCCTAAAACAGGTGGAATATGTAACATGTTCCCAAAGGTGAACTTATCCTTTAAGCGCTGCAGCAAATGAGGTTTAATGTTGATAAATGTAAGGTTCTGCACTTGGGGGCTAAGAATATGCATGCATCATACATACTAGGGGGGGTACAACTGGGGGAATCAATGGTGGAGAAGGATCTGGGAGTTCTGGTAGATCACAAGCTTAATAATGACATGCAATGCCAAGCTGCGGTTTCTAAAGTGACAAAATCTTCTCTTGTATTGAAGATTCTCCAGAGAGAGAGATATCATATTACCCCTGTACAAATCATTAGTAAGACCTCATCTGGAATATGCAGTTCAGTTTTGGGCACCAATTCACAAAAAGAACATTGGGGAACTGGAAAAAGTACAGAGAAGGGAAACCAAACTGATACGAGGCATGGAGGAGATCAGCTATGAGGAAAGATTAGAGGAACTGAATTTATTCTCTCTGGAAGAGATTAAGGGGGGAAATGATCTCCATGTATAAATACATCAGTGGTTCATATAGTGAACTTGGTGTAGAGTTATTCACCCTGAGGTCATCACAGAGGACAAGAGGGCACGCTTTACTTCTGGAGGAAAAGAAATTTAATCTCCCAACACGGAAAGGTTTCTTCACAGTAAGAGCTGTGAAAATGTGGAATAGACTCCCTCAAGAGTTGGTTCTGGCCAGCTCAGTAGATTGCTTCAAAAAAGGCCTGGATTCTTTCCTATATACACAGAATATAACTGGATACTAACATTTATAGGTAAAGTTGATCCAGGGAATATCTGATTGCCTCTTGGGGGATCAGGAAGGACTTTTTTTCCCTGCAGGAACAAATTTGTTCATGCTTTGCTGGGTTTTTATTTTGCCTTCCTCTGGATGAACTGTGGGTGTAGGATTATAACTTTTGTTTTTTTTTAATGGTTGAACTGGATGGACTTTTGTCTTTTTTCAGCCAGACGAACTATGTAGCACATATTTTTGAATGGGAGGCCATAGTTCTGCTTCAAGCACCATGCACACTGGAAGCCCTGGTGCACTGGGCTCTGGCTTTTAGCTGTGGATGGAGGACACAGATGTTCCAATAAAGGAGACGTATAGGCAAAGTTTTTTTGGCTGTACTTCTCCTATGGAACTCAGGAGTGCAGTTCATTTAGCACTCCTGTGACCCATTTTCAGCTGGCAGTGCACTAAATCCCGCTGTTGGCTGACATCACAGAGTCGGTCCAGGCTGGCAAAAGATCCCGACTTTACAGTCCAGATCGACCCAAATGACCAGACCAGCAGCCTGCTTAGCCTCTCAGCAATCCTCAGAGCCTGAGCCAGCCTCTCCCGCCCCCTGTGCAGTCCAGCACTTCAGTGGGTGCTGGAGAGGCAAAGCAGAGAGTTGGAGACTGGCAGTCACCAGCTCTCTGCAGTCTGAAAACAGAGAACTGAGCGATCAGCGGTGATTGATCACTCAGTTCTCGGTCTGAAGCCAGAGGGGGCCAGATGCACCATGCATTTTTTCAGGAATCCTATACTTCTCTTTGAAGCCTTGCAGTGGGCAGACTGTCAAACTCTACTCTTACAGCTGCTGTGGTTGGACAGGGCAGGATGGTACACTTTGCAGTACAAATGTTTAGGGCACTATGAACTTACGGACAAATGCCTGAAATGCAAACATCTGTTCCAGGCAACAGTCCCTGGATGCATACTGCCCTAAACATTTGTATTGCTAGGTGTACCATCCAGCTCTGTGCAGCTACAGCAGCAGTCACCCTCTCATAGAGTTTAACAGGCTGCTGTCAGCAGGGCTGAACAAGGCATCAGTTCCCTCCACCCATAGATACCCCTGGCTAAACACCCAGTGTACATGGTGCCTGAAGCAGAATTATGCCCTCCCATTCAAAAATATGTGCTGCAGCACTTAAATGTAAATGTATCAGAGTCTGGCAGGCTTCCAGTAGCCTCAGTTGACACATAGAGATGAAGCAAATCCTCCAACTTAGGTTGTACATGTTTACCTACAGCCGTCTTTTCTCCAGAACAGTTCAAAGTCCAGAATTTACAGCGCATGTCTGATCTTCAGAAGGCAGGGGGAGGGGATCTGATGTCACACACTGCATAGCATAGAAACCAAGAGCTGAGTGTAATCTGGGACCAGAGCGGAGGGAACGGAAACACCTTCCTCCACACGACATCACAGGGCAACATGCACAGCTGAGGCTGTTAATCACCTGCTTTGTGCTGGCGGAGGGCAAGGCCATCTCCCGGGATTGTCTGGTGTTGGCAGAGACTATAAGAAGTGACTCATGCAGAGAGCAGAGGATTGAGACAGCAGACACAAATTGCACTTGATGCTTTGGATAGAGGTACCTGCACACTATAGAAGGATATGCTTTGTTCATTTTTTTCATTTCAGAGGTTTCAAATTCCTTAAGTATAAAAAGTTTGACTCATTCCTCTTTAGCACAGGCAGCAAGAAACACCAAGCTCACATAACCCAACGTCATGTAAGTTTATTATTTTTCTTTATTTTTATCCCAAATAGAGCGCTCTTTTAATGGTCCATGTTTTCACTAATTCCCCATGATTAGCCTGCTTTACATGGCTGTCTGATGACTGACCATATGGCCACAGCTGTCATCAATGTCCCCTTTGCGTTTATCGCACAGATAGAACTTTAGACGTGCATTCTAAAATAGAGTCTCTTTTTTCCAGGAAAGATTATCATGAACATTTTTCAAGCAGACATATTGTGTAAATACAAGCACATTTGTGGGACTTTTACATTAAAGAAGCCATCCGCAATCAGGCCATACGTTATATAGATGAACAACACAACACATCAACGGCAGGACAAATCACGTATCACACAAGGAGATTAGAATGGGAGCCTAAACAATTTTTTCAGTTAACAATTTCATGTGAAGCCATTCTCATTTTTTAACATTAGCCGGAACCCGCACTTTATACGAGCGTGGCTGCCGGCGCTATTAATAATTATTAGTGCTCCATTAGCATTTATATTCTGTGCAGGGCTGCTTTTGAAGTTCACAACGCACTCTCTAAAAGTTTCCTTCGTTATTTACCAAAATTAATTACACCTATTTATCAAGCTTGGAGAATGTCAGTTTTGTTGTTAAATATGAAAAATTCCCCAGTAAATGTCAGCCAGGCGGCATCTTGTAAACAGTGCTTTAAAATGCATGATTATGCGTGGTGCTGCTAATTAAGAGGACAGGCTGACACCAAGGAAAGGCTTTTTTTTTAGGTGCTTGTTTAAATGCTTCAGTACATACAACAAACAAGAAAGTTTTACAGAACATAAGTCACTGGTGGCCAACGTGCCACATTTTAGGGAGTCACATGTATCCAATAACTATTGTAAGGTGCAACACATACATTTTTAAAGCACATGTGATACTGTACCTCCTGTATGACTGCCTACTGGGCCAGGACAAGGAGGGGGCAGAAGGGAAAGCTGCCCTTGGCGCATTGCCAAAAGTTATATGGCTTCTTCAAGTGCTCAATAAATTGTTTTGTGCACATCCTCTTTGTACTCCACCACCATGTACCACTATATTCACCAACTATCCATGACCCCTTAATTTATTTATTTATTTATTTATTTATCGAGTTTATATAGCGCCAAAGGGTTTGCTCAGCGCTGTACAATAGAGGGGGGGACAATACATGAAACAGTACAGTAACATCAAACAGCACACAAGGGGTAAGAGGGCCCTACTCTTTCGAGCTTACAATCTAGGAGGGAGGGGGTAGAGGTACAGGAGGAAATGGCTGTGGGGGATGGAGTGGTAGGAGGAGGGAAGGGCAGCGGCTGTTAGGTGAGGGTGGGGTAGGCTTCCCTGAAGAGGTGGGTTTTCCGGGAGCGCCTGAAGCTGAGGAGGGAAGGTGACAGTCTGATGGATTGGGGTAGTGAGTTCCAGAGGATGGGGGAGGACCTGGAGAAGTCTTGCAGTCGTGCGTGGGAGGAGGAGACCAGGGAGCAAGATAGAAGGAGGTCCTGTGAAGAGCGAAGGGTACGGGTAGGGTGGTACCTGGGAATCAGGTCGGAGAGGTAGTTATGGGCAGTGTTGTGAATGGCCTTATAGGTCAGAGTGAGCAGTTTGAATTTAATGCGTTGGGCAATGGGGAGCCAGTGGAGGGAGAGGCAGAGGGGGGTGGCAGAGGTGGAGTGGCTGGTGAGGTGGATGAGTCTGGCACTAAAGGACTAATGCGCTTTATGTTACCAGGGATCAGGATCTCAGTGTGTTCCATCTCAGCATGCTCCCCATTTATTTCCGCAATTCCATAACATGAATTGAAAAAATAAACTTCTCACAGTGTAGTAAATGTATTAAAAGTTGTATATTAAGAACATATAATTGCACTCACATTCAATGGTACCCAATCATTGGCACTAATACATTCAGCTATAGTTTCCACGTGTACTGCAGCTTACAGTGGGAGAGCTTTAGCAGCAGAAGCAGTGCTGTCAATCCAGAAAGCAGAGGGCTGTTTCATCGGCTTAAACACAACAACAGGAGCCACTGGCTACCAGTGCTGTCAATCACAGCCAGTGAGCCAATGAGCAGAAACCAGGGGACAAGGCCAACCCTCAGTTCTATGTGCCTTTTGGACACATAGAGCGAGTCTCAGGTGTGAGCATGCACCAGTGCCCCCAAAGCAAGAAGCTTACTTTCTGTGCAAAACCATTGCACAGAGCAGGCAAGTATAACATGTTTGTTATTTTTATTTTATTTTTTTTTAAAGCTGAAGCTTTTTATATCACAATAAAAAAGCATTCCAGGTATTGATATTTTGTACATAGTTAGATTAGTCCAGGTTGAACCAATGTAACTATGTATATACCGTACCTGGCTGATGCCCCTGGAAGCTGGAAATCTCTAATGTAGACTCAGCTACTTCAGTTTTCTCCATTAGCTTTGGGGCCCCAGATGACTCCTGTGTTCAGAATTCAGCAGGGTAGCCAGTTGAAACAGTCACCATTTGGAGAAAGCCTTGTATTTTGTCAATGATTGCAAAGCACTGACAAAGTGGAGAGGTGGGGCACTGAAGTCACGCTCCCCATTTTGTCAAATCAGAGAATGCTTTGCATTCATTCAGGAGATACAAAGCATTCTCTGAATGGTGCATGTTCCGAGCAGCTGACCTCCTGTGTTCAGAATTCAGTGGAGCAGCTGCTTGACATGGGAACCAGAAGCTATTGGAGACCACTGGAGTAGTGGTGTCTACTTCAGTGATTTCCAGCTGCCAGGGGCATCGGACAGGTAGGATTTATGCATAATTATATTGGTCCAAGCTTTACCAATGTAACCATGTATAAAATATCCATACCTGGAATACTTCTTTAACTCCATGGTTCTGCAGCCTCCAAGGAGGCTGCAGGAGCAGGCACAGAGAGTAGCCAGAGGACAAACCTGAAGCTTCATCGGGAACTGGCTGCTTGCACCTGCAAAAGGCAACCAACTAAAGAGAACCAAGACTGTGGCATGTGATCCCGACTTTTTGGCTCCCTAACATCAGATTGCATCTGGACAAAGCTGGATTTGCAGTTAAATATGTGTTTTGAAGATAACCCAACAATACAGGTAAGAGGGCAAAAAAAATGGGAGGAGTTAAGTTTTGCTTTATGTGCCACAACCCTTTTTGTTTTGTAGCGCCTTCCAGCCTAGCCCCAGAGCCCCTTTAAATGGTCTATTATGTTCAGGGGCAGTTAAGTTGACTTGATTATGTGACCACATTGATTGGCCATCACAGTGGTCACATCATCAGGAGATGGTTCCCCCCTGCGCCCAATCGGTACTAAAGACCAGGAGCAGTCTTTGGCAGCTCAGTCAGGTGCACTGCCAGCACAGAAACCTTTGCCGCACATGGAAGTCTATGTGTGGCATGTGGGCACATATGTTTTATGTGGGCAGCAACAGGTTAATACAAAGTCTGCAGATTTACTTTTTAGAAAATTGTATTCACAATAAACATTTAATAAACCCTTTCATTATCAATTCCACTGCCTTGCCTATGGGTGGCCGTGATATGTGGATAATGACAAGAAACCCTAATGATACAAGCATTTCGTGAGTCAACTGGGACATTTTGTCCTTATTATAAAGAAATAAGAAGAGTATGAGTCGCTCATTATAACACAAAAAAGATTTTCCGATATGAGAGCGGGGTCCGAAGTTTCTCTTCTCTGGTAAAGAAGAAATGATCAAAGCACTGCAACCATCACTGCCACCATTCGCCAAGTACTGAGAAGGGTGCTGGCATTTCAACAACTCATTTTTGGAAGGATGGGCATTTATCCATCTGCTATTCTCAGGAAAATATCTGGGCAGCCTAGATATCATCTCTCTAAATTTCATCCAGACGGTTATCCAAATATGCAGATGTAATAAGTTTCTTCCCTCCACCAAAGCATGAATCAAGCCGTCAATTCAAGCCTGGTCCACTTTTTTCTCTGGGATCTTGTGCATGCCCAGTGGTGTAAAGTTGGCCATACATGAAGTCAATTTTGGCTATGTGCTCATGAAGAAATATAAAGTGTATGGTCAGCTTAAAAAGTAACCCAACTTTTGTTAAGAAAAAAAAAACAACCCCGCCTGGGTGCTCCATATACATTGCATGGATTTTAACTTTGTCACAGATTCCTACCTGTTTCTACTTTGAAGAAAAAGCTGTATGTTGTGTGCAGAGTGAATCTGATTGGGGGGGTGACTTTTTCATTATCAGTCAGCTGATGCACTTGTAGTATTCGAATGAGGAAAGCTGCAGGGTCGGCATCACTATAAAAGTAACTAACCCTTTGGGAGTACTTTGCCAAAAACAATTTTGTTGCAGAGGATGCGTATGATCTGTATCTTAGTTCAGACTTTTCGGAAAATCAGTGAGCCAATCACACAACAGGAAATGACTTTTCTGTGGAAGTTCTGTATATCAATTGTGTAGAGAAGGTCTCCAGGTTGCCATACGGCTTTATTTGAGAAAAAATTACAGCGCTGCAGACTGAAAATTTTCAATAACAAATTACAAAAAATTGCTTGTGTAGCAAGTGACTATGCTATTTGTTTTTGGAATTTGCTATTTTTTACCACGAAAACAAAGTCACATTTTAAGTCAGGTATGAACGTCTTACAGCAGCCATGCTCCAGAATTAGCGCCATTGGTTTATAGCCTCTGTCCAGCCTGCAAACTGATCACTGCCCCAGACTTGCTGCTGCGAAAGCACAGTATGGTGGGCGAGTGATTGCAGATGCATGTCATAGGCAGGGAAGCATGAAGAGAGGCCAGCTGTCAATTTTCAGTGAAAGTCGAAATGTACATTAATATTCCAGGGATCCCATGCTGTAAACCCCTAATGGACCTGCAGATGTCCATCTATACTGTATTAATTGGATGCGCAATTAATATTTTCATACATTGGTTTGTGACAGGTCCACTGAGTGAATTTCAGAAAAACAGATAAATGCACAGTTTAAATACATATACCAGAAAGGTTTTGCCTGGATTCTTTTTTAAAGCCCATCCAGTCCTGATATTTAAACAGCCCTGTCACACAGCACAGCTAGGTTGGTGACCTCAGTTTTTATTACTGCAATTAAGCAATACAGCTTGGTCAGCACCCGCCCCCAGCCTGTGATTGGACAGGTAAGCTGCTGCAGCCGATTGGTGAGCTCTTCCCTCTTGTCAGAACATGTGCATGCACCTGATTGGATCCTAGTGCTGCCTTGTCCTACCCCAGTGCTGCTGTACGTTCACATGGGCTGGTGTGTACAGGTGTGCAGGCAGTTCCATTCATGTCAATTGGGATTCAGCAGCTCCATGGACACACGGACGCTGCTCCCAATTTGATATCTGTGCCAGTGCGGGTGAACGGCCTTGAACATAGACATTATGTGTTCAGGGTTGTGCACCCACACCCGCATGTGTCAGATTAGGTTTTTCTGCAGCCGCTGTGTCCAAACTGACATGAATGGGGATGCATGCAACATCTATACAATACCATGTGGGTAAACATGGCCTTGGCATGGGTATACACTGTAGTATGCCGGCCAGGGCTGTATTTAACAAGGCATTTGCCTAGGGCGGCATTTTTCAGGGGGGGCAGCACTGCCCTTTGGAAGAAGGGACAGAAAAAGGGACACACGTGGCATGGGGAACTGGTGGGTTCGAAAAGAAACTGCGGGTTTCAGGACGGTGTATGCACAGCCCGACTCACGTTCCCGGGGATGTCCAGAGCTGTGAAGGTGAGTGTCTTTCTCTCAAGGCTCTCTCGGGTGGGAGGCAAGGGTGTTGTTGGTCAGCATCCGGCTATTTCTACAGGAAGGGGGGTGCCAATTTTTGTGTTGCCTATGGCAGCACAAAACCAAAATACGCCACTGATGCCAGCGTGAACAATGCCTAAAGAACTACCAAGTCAAATTCAGGAACTTGCACTGATCGATTTTAAGCGACGAGGTGCTTACTCAACAGTCCCACCCAATATGGCATTAAAGCCTTGATACTGCAGGCAACTCGAGTGCAACAGATCTCAGTAATGTTGTTGGTACTTCAACAAAGACCCAATACTTGACACGACACTTAGATAATGCTTATGTTACTGAAGCATCATCTGGGTGACGGGGGCGGCTGATAGGCAGAACAGCAGTGCAGGCGCACTTAGCAAACCCATAGAATGATCTTTGTCCCAGCTCTGGAGTCCCCAGATAGTTCAGCCAGTTGCGGGATTACCTGTTCTGTCCTTCTTCAACAGGAACCTCTCCCTAGAACTAGATACACTGTCCCTAACCAGCGGGGTTCCTGTTCCTACTCTATCCACTTTGCAAACTTCATTAGCATTGCCCTTATTAAAGATGGCCACAGAGGTCATCCTGTGTCCAATTTGGATAGCTGCTTCCCTATTGACACCTATGGAAGCTACAGAGGAACAAAGCGCCACACAACCTCCATTCCCTCTGTACAAACAGCCCGCAAAACAGTGCCACCTACAGAGGGGAGGATAAACTGCACCTGCCTACACACGGCCAGCATACCAATACAAAGCAATGACTGGCGGCCGCTGCAGCTGTTTGTATGTTGTCGCACATCGAGTGGTTACATGCAGTTAGGGACAGATAGGCGGTCCTAGATGCAAACTTTAGGGAGATTCACCCTCTATTTGTCCTGTTTACGTTATCTCCAAAAGTGAAACTGATCCTATAGACTTCAATAGGACTGTCTGCAAATGCATGAATCAATCATTCTTGTGCATTTTTTAGGCTTTTTTTTAGACCGAAACTCAAATACACATGAAAAATGTGTGGAATACCCCATACAGCCTGCATTCACTCCTGAGCAGAGCGTATTCATGGTGATTTTGAAACATTTTTTTCAGACATTTTTCAGGCATATTGCATGTATCAAGCTTCAGGAGTTTGTTTTCTTGGGCAAGTGGAGTAGAGGAGTTCTATAGGAGCAGAGGAATTCTTCAGATGGAAATATATGCACAGAAACATGTGTATCACGCATTTATAGGTATTCCCATTAAAGTCTATTAGAGTAAAACCTCTGAACAAAAAAAAAAAAAAAGCTTATGTACCCTAGATGAGGGTTCACACTTGACCACTTTTCTGCTCACTTCCCTACGCCTGACTATGCTTTAAACCATAGATAAATCGAGATTTGGGTGATCCAGCAGGGACCGGCCAAATTTCGATCCATGTATGGGCAGGCTGCTTGAGATTGGATGTCACTCCACTTCCTCAAACTAAATCTCTCCAAAACTGAGCTCCTAGTTTTCCCCCCAGCCCGCGCCCCCCCCCCCTGACTTCTCCATCAAGACCAACAACACCACCATCAGACCCTCCCCTCAAGTCAGAATACTAGGTGTCATCCTAGACTCCAATCTGTCCTTCCAGCCCCAGGTCCATTCGCTGACCAACTCATGCAGACTTCACCTCCGCAACATCTCCAAAATACATCTGTTCCAAACCCCAGAAACCACCAAGCAACTCATTCACTCCCTCATTATATCACGCCTCGACTACTGCAACTCCCTTCTCATCGGCTTACCTCACCACAGGCTATCCCCGCTTCAGTCTATCCTGAATACTGCGGCCAGACTCATCCACCTTACTAACCGCTCCGTATCTGCCACCCCCCTCTGCCAATCCCTCCAATGGCTTCCGATTGCTAAACGGATAAAATTCAAAATGCTAACATTGATGTATAAAGCTGTTCATAATACTGCCCCAAACTACATCACTGATCTGGTATCCAAATACCACCCAAAACGTACTCTCCGCTCCTCACAAGACCTCCTACTCTCTAGTTCCCTGGTCTCCTCCTCTCATGCCTGCCTCCAGGATTTCTCCAGGGCTTCCCCCATCCTCTGGAACTCCCTACCCCAATCCATCAGACTATCACCTACTCTCCTCACCTTTAGGCGCACTCTGAAAACCTATCTCTTCAGGGAAGCCTACCCCGCCCTCAGCTAAATACTGAACTCCTCCACTCTTCCTACCACTCCATCCCCCACAGCTATTTCCTCTTGCACCACTATCCCCTCCCTCCTAGATTGTAAGCTCCAAGGAGCAGGGCCCTCGAACCCCTCGTGTATTGAATCGTATTGTTACTGTTCTGTCTCATGTACTGTCTCCCATTATTATGTACAGCGCTGAGCTAACTGTTGCCGCTATATAAATCCTGTATAATAATAATAATATAATAACTGAAATCGAGCTCCCAATAAACTTCTGAAAAACCAGCCTGTTTGTTTTTTTTTTTCCCAGATAATGCCACTGCCTATAACCAGCATCACTAACCATTGTATTCTGCTGCTGGGGAAGGTTCCCCTCTGTCAGAACACAATAGCACAGTGGGAGGATTCCCTGAATCACAATGTGGATGGGGGAATCCTCCCACTGTGCTATGGGCACTAACAACCCGCTAGTTGAACAAAAAAAATTATAAATGCATCGGCCTGCCTTACTATGCTCACCCTACGGTTTACACCCTATACTCAAAAAAAGTACTTTTTTTTTTAATGTGTTCATGCATTTTTGGTCCTATAGACTTTAATGGGACTGTATGCAAAGATATGCAAGGTTTATTTTTGAGGAATTCCTCTCCTCCTACAGAACTGATCTTCTTTCCTCACCCAGGCCCTGAAATTGACTCCTGAATCTTGATGCATGTTAAAAAAAAAATCTGTAAAATGCTTGAAAAAAAGCTTCAAAAATCACCAGGAATACGCTCTGCTCAGTTGTGAATACAGCCTAAAACGCCTCAAATAAAATGCCTAAACATTGCTCTTCTCGGGCACAAATGCAACCTAAGAGGAAACCTGTGTGGCCTTCTTTTCCTTTGAACCAGTTTTTCTAAACAAGACCAACTTTATTTTCCAAAACACAAAAAGCGGCGTACACAAAAAAACATTTATCAGCCGATATGGGTGGCATGATCCCTGTCACAAACAATTCTCCCTTCCATTCAGATAAATCTCATCCATGGCCTGTCAAATTCCCATGCAAGCGATGATAAATTTCAGTAGGCCAAAACGAAAATAGTTGACAAGTAAGATTACAGAACATTTCAAAACATCCAACCTCCTCTTAATTTGATTTATAGCCTAGTGGAGGGGATGAGAAGAGAGTGGAAAGCCTTGAAGAGAGGTCCGTCAGGCTGGCAGGAGATGAGTGAACGTTCAAGTGGTGTGCTGAGAGATTTCAATATGAGGTGTCAACCATGGTGGTGGGTAGTGGTGAGGCGGGCCTGGAAATTGTGAAGTGGCATACAGTCAACACTTTCTCAGGCACATGTGACGGGAAATGCTCTGCTGGTTGACATTAATGACTCATGCGAGAATGATGTATCATTTTGTATGTGGTTAAAGACCATAAACAATTTCCTTTGCTGATGCAGCCTTAATTGCTAAGAGCACATGTCATGACCTAGCTACAAGCACATTCGGTCATGTTTTGTATTGTGTAACTTTATTTGTATTGTTATGCTGTCTAATATTAATAGGACAAATGTGTGGAGTGAGGTGTCCTCCTTCCACCCACCACAAAACATTGCTTGCATTTTAGGCCTTGTGCACATTAGGTGTTTAGGACAGTATGCAGCCAAGGATGAAGGCCTGGAATGCAGATTTATCGCGTTCCGGGCATTTGTCCATGGGCACTTACTGCCCTAAACTGAAGTAATGCTGAGTGCATAACCCAGCCGCGTCCAACTGCAGCAGCTGTCAGACTCTCATAGAGTTTAGCAGACTGATGACAGCGGGGAAGGATGGCGCACCTGCGCGTTCAACCTGTGACAAACCCCTGGAGTCACATGCACTGGGGCTACAATTCCAAGTGTGCTTGGGGCTGTAGCACTACCCCCTGGGAGCATCCATAGTTGTCCACAGGTTCTTTCTCTAATCAGTGCAGGGCAGCCAGGCACACAGCTGACATCCATCATTCTAGATCAGTAAACTGTATATGGGTGTCATTTTGGAAATGTACTGCTGGTAGAACTTGACAAGGGGAATCTGGGAGGGTGAGCAGGATACCCCAAATGGGGCAGATGCTAACAGAGGACAATTATATCTTGATAGTAGCATTAATAGTTTCCAAGGGTAATGGAAATTGGCTAGGACAGTCTATATGTGCACAGCTTGGGACCATGCACTAAAACTGCAGAACAGGCCATAGAAGACTGAGGCAGTCTACATTCCATGGTTGAAGACCATGAAGCTTCAGTATAAGAGAGGTGGCTTTACTCACGGGCTTCCCAATGCTTACACAGCCCATAAGCACTCAAGGGAAAAGTCCTGCGTCCAGCTCAGAAGTGTCCCAGGGCAAGCAGCCCCTGGAGCTCACAGCCCCAGCCTATTTAACAGAAGCCATCTGAGCACACCACCCCGAAGATTGGCTAGACCCTTCTAAATATTTAGGCCAAGTATTCATTGATCTTCAGAAGCTTCTCCTAGAGACAGTGGGAGGTAACCAAACTCTTGGTGTGTGGAGTCTGAGCCAGACCAAACTAAACAATTCTGCCTCCTGTGGCTACAGCAGAAGCCCCATACAGCCCCTGCAAGAGGGTGCTACAGGGCCTTAAAGTGTATCTATGGTTGACATATAGGCCCTGATTTACTAAGAATTGAGTCTACCAGCAGATACTGAACATTCAGGCAGACTCAATTCAAACAATCTAGACCTGTCAGTCTTCTGAAAGGCATCTAGCAAACTCATTGAAAAGCGTCTACTTGTAGACTCTTTCCTGTTAGTAAATGTGGAATATAAAGTCATATATTAATTTCAACATTGCATTCCAATTACTTCTAGACTACTAATATTATTCTGAATGATCTTTAAGTGTGTAAACTTACTTTGTGAAGATCCCCACAAATGTACTTCCTTGAATTCCTGTGGGTAGGCATTGCTGTGTCACATATTTCACAGAGCCTGCCTTCTGAACTTCAGAGGTGCTGAGAAGAGGAGTTTCAGGAGGTGGAATGTGTCAAACTAAAAAGCGCTGAGGGTTTAATACTACAAAAACCACTTGACCTCCGTAAGATTTACCCCCCTTCCTGACCAGGCTATATTTTGCTATACTGCACTGCGTTACTTTAACTGGCAATTGCATGGTCATGCAATAATGTACCTAAATGAAATTTATGTAATTTTTTTCTGACAAACAGAGCTTTCTTTTGGTGGTATTAGAGCATCTCTGGGTTTTTGATTTATTGCACTATAAACAAAAAAAGGCTGATGATTTTGAAAAAAAACAATATTTTTTACTTTCTGCTATAAGACATATCCAATATAGCAAATGTCTTCATAAACTTAGACCAATATGTATTCTGCTACATATTTTTGGTAAAAAAATCCCAATAAGCATATATTGATTGGTTTGCACAAAATAGCATCTACAAATTATGGGCTATATACTGGAATTTGTATCTATTTTTTTATACTAGTAATGGCGGCAATCAGCAACTTATAGTGGGAATGCAATATTGCGGCGGCTAATTTGACACTAACACTTTGTGGGAACCAGTGACACTAATGCAGTGATCAGTGCTAAAAATATACATGGTCACTGTACTAATAACACTGGCTGGAAAGGGGTTAAACATCTAGGGTAATCAAACGGTTAACTGTGTGCCTAACCAGTGTATATGTGTTTACTTTTTGGTGTTTTCACTTAGGGATGTGCTGGATGTTATTGAAGGGAAACAAAATCCAGCACATCACCGCTGACAGGACAGAGCTCTGCATTGTTTACATAGTAATGGAGATTTTCTGGCGCACCGAGGTTCAGTGTTCCGCAAGCATATAAATGCACTGCAAAAGGTACTGGGGCTGGACAAGTAATCCAAAAAGTCTGTGAAGTTCATAAATCCATAAGATTAATAGATGTTAATTAGTACACTAGCAGTTGTTATCTTCAGAGTTTGGCCAGCTCTGTACAGAGACATGAGAAGAAGAAAAGGGGGGAATCACTGTAGAATATTGTATATATATATATATATATATATATATATATATATATATATATATATATATATATATTCACGTTATTGACCAGGCCAGCATATGATTGAGGCAGATGTATTTTACACAACAAAAGGATAGCCAAGGACTCTTTCCTATGTTAATTTCATGCAAGATCACCTTGGCACTTGGGGCCAACTTGTTACATTTCAAAGGAGATATTTTGCAAACCTGCAAGAGTGATAAAGTGCAGATTGCTGAGTCAGACTTGAAAGGCCATGGCCAGCATTTCATATCTAATAACATGAAAAAGGGGTATTAAGTATGGTAAACAGCATTCTTCAAGGGGTAACTTGTTTATCTAATTATCCACTTGCCCTCTAAATGATTTACCCCCCTTCCTGACCAGGCCATTAATTGCGATATGGGGCTGTGTTATTTTAACTGACAATTGCACCGCTGAACATTAATTAAATTTATGCTGTTTTTTTCCACACAAATAGAGCTTTTTTTCGGTGGTAGATCGACAATTTAAAAAAAAAAAACCACAATATTTTTGTCTTTTTTGCTATAAAACATATCCAATAAAAAATTTTAAAAATCTAATTTTTTCAAAAATTTCGATCAAAATGTATTCTGCTGCATGTCTTTGCTAAAAAAAATCCCAATAATTATATATTAATTGGTTTACGTGAAAGTTATAGCATCCAAAAATGGCGGTGTATATATCTGGAATTTTTTTTTTTTTTATACTAGTAATAGCGGCGATCAGTGACTTATAGCGGGACTGAGGGAATGCGCTGGGCATTCTGACACTGGGTGGGAACTGGCTTTGTCGACAATCACGATTGACACCCCCAGCAACCAATAACGGCGCACGCGCCCCCTACCCAGAAATGCAAATCACGTATGTATGTATGTATGTACATATATATATATAATTTTGCGCAGCCATGCCGCCCTGTAGCAGTACTTCTGTTATAGGGAGGATGGCAAGTGGTTAATGGTAAAAGAATGCAGTTTAGGAAATATCTGGACAACTTTGATTAAAATTTATGATTGCAGCTGTCCAAGGCCAAAAAGCATTACCTGTCACCCAGAAGATCAAAGGGGCTACTAAAAGTGGCCAATCAGAGCGCTTGTCATTTTACTGAATGGGGAAAATGTGTATATTAGGGAAGATTCTTTTGGTTAAGTTGTGACAGGAGAAAGTGGATGCATTGAAGGTGCCTGACAGTTGCAGAAATACTCTAAGTACCCTGTCATCTGCCTTGTCTGTACCTCTGTCTTATGGATTGTTCCTGAGCTGATTAAATGCATCTCCCTGGAAAAGAACCATTGAACTTATTGCTGCGGGAAAACACATTTATAAATACACTCGTCGTCCTTATTAGTAAGGGGTTAAAACACTCATAGAATGTGGGTAATAAATAGGCTCATCATATACAATGTCTGCTGCTCCTCCCTGTCCCTTAAGTACCCTCAAGCAAATTCCGACAGCTGTAGATAATGTAGAGAAGGCTTAGGACACCTAGAAGGATCCAGGAAGTCCACATCACCCAGCGTGGAACGCAAGGCGGATGTGACGTCACGAAAAGGTAGAGGATGGGAAACAAAAGCAGGCTATGCGCTTGGAACCTCTAGCTCTTTCTACAGGCCTAGGCTCCCACATTCTATGAGTGTTTTTAACCCCTTGCTAATAAACGTATCTATTTCAATACTGCACTTAGGTGGCGCTTCCCCCCCTTTTGTTCCTTGCATTTTTTTATATATGCAGAGCTCCATCCTGTGTGTCTCCTCGCTGATCAATGAGTACCAACGGTCATCCATTGACCAGCACTCGTTGATCGGCTTCTGCTGTGACAAATCACTTCAGAAGCGGCACGTCATTCTGCACTGAGTGCCACCTTATAGCACTAAAACTGCTATAGGGTGGTCCGCATGAGGTTAAAGCCCAACTCTGTGCAGAAAAAAGGTTTTCCCATGCAGATGGGCTATGCCTGCACTGCATTGATCAACTGCTCATTTTGTCCAGGGGAGAGGAGAAAGCTGTATACTCACCCGATCCTCCACTCCACCAGTAGTGGTGGACTGTTCCTGATGTTCTCACATTCAAAGTAGGTCTTTGGGCATGATGACATCAGCAACAGCCCACCACACAAGACCGCTAGACCATGGAGTGGTAGGATCCACAGGGATCAGTTTTGTGAAGGGAGGATCAGAGGATTATGTAAGTATATCTCTGTTCTCCAATCCTTTAGACATAAACAAGCAGTCCCACTGCACAAGAAAACTTTTTTTTGTCTGACATTGGGCTACAAATGGGTATCACTTAAACTCCAAAATTCCTGCAATAATCAGTGGCTAACACTGTACAATACTTTACTACAGAAATAATTGTCTAAACAAGACCTAATGTACATGTGCCTTTGCCTAGATGTCTGGAAAATGTGCCAGATTCAGGGAATAATGCTGTGTGACAATATTGTCTGTATAACTGCGAAGCTCATGTGTCTAAACAGGGTTTCTGCATAAAACAGATTTAAAACAGCACAATTCAAAAGAACATTTAACTGGAAGTCATTCAACCACTTGTCAACCAGTACTTGGCAACAGCAACCGGACTAACACAGAATCTAATGAAAAGCTAAAATGCACAAGGCATAAAACAAACAATGTTGTGCAGACACAAACATTTCAATGCATATTATCCTTTCTGAATATAAAAATTGAAGATACACATATTTTGATGTAAAGTTTACCTACAGATCCTTTTTTCAATTTAGATAGAATAGTGCATTAAACCCCAGGTTTGTGTGATATATATATATATAAATTTTAGTGTTTGTTTTTGTTTCTTTTTGGGGGGGGAGGGCTGTATGTTCAGCAGAAATGCAAATACAACAGGAAGTCGGGGTAAATAAAGTCAAATTCTTTGGTGCCAACTGTAAAACTTGGGATTACAATTTTTTTGTTTTGTTTTTTTTACCACTGACCTGCTCTATTCAAAACCCTTGTTGAACTTCTAAATATTCTAATCCTTGTTGAGGTCCACATAAAAAGTAATCTTCTAGACCAGTCTTTTTCAACTAGGGCTCCATGGAACCCTAGTAGGGTTCCTGCAGAGGTGTTCCTTCAGCAATGAGCATCGTTTGCCTTTCAGATAAGGTGGGAACTCTTCACAAATCTATGACAAATCTATGGAGCATTCTTCCCAGTAGTTATCCCACTTATGTACAATAAGCTATAAATACAGTAATTATTGGCTTTCCTGAGCCCGGATGATCATTTGAAAGGTTCCTCCATGTTGAAAGTTTGATAAAGAGGTTCTGGACAATTTGGACTTTCTCCACTGGCGCAGCTTGCACCTTCCTCTAAGGAATTAACTTCTGGAAGTAAAAAGCAATAACTTTAAAGCAAGGGGATATCCCCTATTAGAGAGTTTTATCCACTGGAAGATTTCCCCTGGCCACTTTTTCTGTGAAAATTAAAAAAATTCCCAGGGACAATGGTCACTGAGACAAATTGTACAGGTTAATGTTCCCAGCAGGGGCACAGGCAGCACTGAAAATCTGGTAGAGGTTATAAACCTTCCTAACTCTATTCAAAAACTTTGGCTTTACATACACTTAAATAAAGAGCTGAAGACCAACATATAGAATATACTTGGGTTCGCTTATACACATACCCTCACAAACTCAGGAAAATATTTTTTTTTAATTCGGCTGACATAGTTTACTAATAATTGCCTTAGTATGTGCTTTGTGGCAGCTGAAAGAGGTTTGGTAACAGGTCAGGGGGGCTGATCATCAATGTAAGAGGTCATTTTTCTACAGTGATCACCAATATGAGGGGTAATTTCTATACTGACCACCAATGTAAGAGGTGTTTTTCTACAGTGATCACCAATATGAGGGGTAGTTTTTATACTGACCACCAATGTAAGAGGTCATTTTTCTACAGTGATCACCAATATGAGAGGTAGTTTTTATACTGACCACCAATGTAAGAGGTCATTTTTCTACAGTGATCACCAATATGAGGGGTAATTTCTATACTGACAACCAATGTAAGAGGTCATTTTTCTACAGCGATCACCAATATGAGGGGTAGTTTTTATACTGACCACCAATGTAAGAGGTCATTTTTTTACAGTGATCACCAATATGAGGGGTAATTTCTATACTGACCACCAATGTAAGAGGTCATTTTTCTACAGTTATCACCAATATGAGGGGTAATTTTTTCATACTGACCACCAATGTAAGAGGTCATTTTTCTACAGTGATCACCAATATGAGGGGTAACTTCTATACTGACCACCAATGTAAGAGGTTTTTTTTCTACAGTGATCACCAATGAGAGGGGTTATTTGGATCAGCAGCTGTGTCCAGGGTGTTTGGGTACTTTGGACTGATGACAACTGTGTAGAGCAAGAATTCACAAAAATTTTAGCAACTTTGGAAGTATATCTAAGCCATAACATTTAGATTCTTTTTTCCAGGTTTTCTTTTGCTGTTTGTGCCCCATTTTTGAGATTTCCCTTCACTTCCTGTCTAGAGGATACAACAGCATGTAGGTTTGCTCAACGCTGGAGGACTAAGGAGGAGGAGGACGCCCAGGCATCATGTTAGTGAATGGAAGATATCTGAAACTATTTTTTTTTTTTGTGCCTGGATGAGGGAGGTAGAGGGTAGGTGGTGCTTAACATAGAGCTGAACTTTACGATCTGTATTGGTGAATGGTTCTCTTTCTCTAGTTTCAGGAAGATGGTTGTTAGTGATACAAATCTGTTTTTTGTCTGGCGTTTATTAAAAAGATATATTCGTTATGAACTTGCTGCCCGTAGGCAGGGAAAGTTCTAAGGAAGAGGAGTCATGACATTTTTTAATAAGACCTCATTTACCATGAAAACTGAAGGAGCAGGTGGTACCGTCTGATAGAAAAGATTTTAAGCATCTGCCGACATCTTTGATTTTCAAGCTCTCTTCTTGTGCCAAATAGAAAACGACTAGATTTCTGCTATCTGTTCCACTATGGACATTTCTATTTTATATTTATTAGCTATTAATTTATTTATCATTTGATAAAGGCTCGTTATAGTTTAAAATTGAGGAATCTAAACTCTCAATTAATGATAAATAAAACTGGTAGTATTACATTTTGGTGAACTCATTTGTGGGGATTTTGGGCAACATCATCACCATTTGTCTAAATGTACTACTGTCAACGGGGAAGGTGAAATTAAAGTGTATCTGAATCAATAAACAAAAATGTGATATACTGCAGCTTATCTGTCCTTAGATGTGGTGGCTCCATTAGTTTTCTTTTTTTTCAGGGTTTTTTCTTTTATTTTCACCTGCTAATCCTGCAAAAAAAAAAAAAAAAACATGCTCCTTGTCCTAGGGTCACTATCAATGACTAACTATGAAAAAAGCCATGGCTGTCACCTGGGATGGACTTCAAACAGGTCTTCCTCTCTTCATCTTCATTACATTGGGGGTGTGGGGGATGGTAGTTTACAGAAGGAAGATAAGATTGTGTGTGCTAGAGGGAAGATCAGTAGGATTTTTTTGCACTTGCCAAATATGTTCATAGCCTGAAAAATGGAAACTAATGCAGTCAGCTCCTCTAAGGACTGGTAAGCCAAAACATATTACATTTTTGTTCTTGGGTTTGAATACCATTTAAAGCGAATCTTTTCTCTCTCAATCAATCTCTCAATTAATCCTTAGGCTTGATTCACACTAGCCTGACTCCAAAGGCACGTGACTTTCAGTGCAACTTTGGAGTCCGACTTTAACACGACTTTGATGGCATTGAAGTTGGATCAAAGTAGTGCAGGAACCCTTTCTAAAGTCGGACCGACTTGTGTAGTATCAGTTAAGACAGTTCTCATAGGGAAACATTGAATTTCACATGTCATCTGACTTGGGGTCTCAGAAGTCGGATTCTATATTGCAGTAGTGTGAACCGAGCCTTATGCTGCCAGCATTAGTAAACAGAAGATATAAATATATTTGCTTGTTTTTAAACTTTGTATTCACATTTATTTAGTTGCTTCCTGGTTTATGGCCTAGGCCAAAATGATGTCATCATACATCCCAGGAGTCTTCATGGGCATTATTTTTCTTTCATCTGGAGGAGGGGTTTTCTCAGCTAAGCTCACCTTCCTGTCTGCATGCCTGAGCTGAGGGCAGATGAATCTGAGGAAGTGAATATTATTTATTTTTTACAGGTACCTATGTAGCACCATGAATTTATGCAGTGCTTTACATATATATATATTGTACATTCACATCAGTCCCTAACCCTCAAGGGGCATACAATCTAAAGTCTCTTACCTACATTCATACATATACATACTAGGGTCAATTTAGACAGGAGCCAATTAACCTACCAGCATGTCTTTGGAGTGTGGGAGGAAACCAGAGTACTTAGAGGAAACCCACGCAGGCACAGGGAGAACATGCAAACTCCAGGCAGGTGGTGCCCTGGTTGGGATTCAAACCAACAACTCTAGTACCACCAGGTGGAAGTGCTAACCATTTAGCCACTGTATTGCCCTACTACATGAATCATCTGCCCTTACTCAAGATGGCCACAGCTTGAAATACTAAGGGGTCATTTTCCAAAGTGATTTCCCAACACAATAAAGCATGGAGACATGGATGGATGGGTGAGTTTTTTCTGTAAATATTAAAAATGAATTAAAAAGTGTCTTCAGCTTGTGGTGCTCATGTATAGTTTTGTTCCACTTTATGATTTTTTTGGAGGAGTTTTAAGGCTGTACTTGCATGTTTTTTAAAAGTTAGGCAAGCTTCAGTTCACCTAGAAGAAATATATTGAGAGGTGTCAAAAAAGGAATTGATCGCCATGTTAGCACTGATATGGTGATCACTGGTTTAGTTGATTTACCACTTTCCCCTAGCTGTACACATATATGAGGAGACTTGGCGGGTGTGCTTTAATGCAGAGCGGCTGCCTATATGCATCTCTATGTAAACACTTTAATGTGCTGAGCAGGGGCGGACTGACCATTCGAGCACTCGGGCACTGCCCGAGGGCCTGGGGTTGGTAGGGGGCCCCATGAGATGCCCCTGGTACCTTTCACTGGCTTTTTCATAAGCTTTTTTGGGTGTGGGCGAGGACACAGGGGCCCCATGATCCCCTATTGCCCGGGGGCCCCATGAGTTGTCAGTCCGCCCCTGGTGCTGAGAGCGTGCTCCCTGCGTGCTCTCAGTACAGTAACTGGCGGGTACCGGAAAGCCCATTGATGCATACATACTTGCGTTCTTTTCAATCTTGTGATGACCATTCACAGCGAATTCCCACCTCCCATCATTTGGAACCTATTAAAGGACTGGTAAGCGGCAGCGGGAAGGGGTTAACAAAGTCATGTGATTGCAAAGAAAGGTAATTACAAATTTCAGTGTAATTCAGCAGAGATTAAATAGATGTTCTTGCAGCAAAATCACTTGCTCATCCCCAATCACCACCAAACAATGACACAGCCTGACTAAGGTCGGGTGACCAAGCTATTCCCATTAGGACAGTGATGAGGTGGCTTAAAGTGATTCTAAAGGCTTAAATAAAAAAATAAAAAAAACAAACATATCTACAGTATACTTACCTGCTGCGGGCAGTTGTTTTGCACAGATCAGCCTGGATCTTCCTCTTCTCAGGTCTTCCACTGTCGCTCCTGGCCCCTCCCTACTGTCAAGTGCCCCCACAGAAAGCAGCCTGCTATGGAGGCATCCGAGCATCTGCACTCCCCAGCTGCTGTTCCATGTGTCCATTCACACACGGAGTGGTGTCTTGGCCTTGCCCCCTTCTCTTCTCATTGGTTAACTGGCTGTGATTGACAGCAGCTCCCACTGCAGTCTCAGCCAATGAGGAGACACAGTATTGGGATAGCTGAGACTCCAGTGCACATCACTGGATCAAGAAGGCAATTAGGTGAGTATTGGAGGGGCTGGGGGGGCTGCTGCACATAGAAGGCTTTCTATCTCCATGTATAGAATGCATGTACTGTAGGTAAAAAACCTTCTGCCTTTACAACCACTATAAAATAAATTTGCATTGAAATTTAAAGGATGTAATTTCTGATTGTCTTCTGAAAATGCCAGCTGCCTGGCTGTCTCTGAGCCACCGATCAGAAACAAACATGCAGCAAGTGAAGATCAATAGATAAGTAGACCATTTAGACGAAAATTCTCAAAACATTTGATGACCTGATGAATGCTGTTTGAAAATACTTAAAAGTTTGGGTTTGCTTTTAACATTCGATTTTGGAACGGTTGTAATTGGAAACCATATAACTTTGTTAGCAATTTGTTCAGAAAAAAAAATCCATCCTGGTACTTCACATTTTGTTGTGATTACGGTTGGAAATAGATGTCAGTTTGATCCCACTAACAATTAGAAAATGAATGAAAAAGAAAAAAAAAAAATCAAAAGATATTCTACAATTAAATTGCCAGCTTTATTCTTGGTTCACACTACTGCAACCTAAAAAGCCGCGCGACTTTGCCAGGCAACTTGAGCGCTACTCTGAAGCAACTTTCAGGGAATGTGTGGGTAACCTTCCTGTAATGTTGGATCCAAATCACAGCAATATAGAGGAGGATCTGACTTGGAGGTGACTTCCATTAAAGTCTATGGGTACAAGTCAGATAGAAGTCACCTTGAAGTAGTACAGGAACCTTTTCTAAAGTTGGAGCGACTTCAGTAGTGCTAATTCAGACAGCACTCTCATTGACTAAGATGGGATTTCACATGTCATGCAATTTGGGGCCTCACAAGTCAGATCCCAAGTCATGGCAGTGTAAACCGAGCCTTAGCCACAACTCCAGTGGCTTTTAGATTTCATTCACATTGGACGTTTCTCTATCTCTCCTAGACACCTTTCCTCCTGGCAGCACCATTTTGGCATTAAAAAAAACAAAAAACGCTTCAAGCTTGTAAATGCTTTTGACGCATTTAGGTGAGTTTAGCCATGTCCAGCATTTGTGAATTAATTAATTTCAATAGTCAGAATAATAATTTATTCTGGCCATTAAAATCAATTTATGTTCAAGGGTTAGACGTGCCTAGCGCTTAGGTGCATTTAGATGCTTTTACACGCATCAAGCTTTTTTTTTTTTTTACCAAAATGCCACTGCTCCTGGACATACTGACAATGTTGGTTTTTTTTTTTGCCTCTAATCTCTACTAAACGCAATGCTTGGACACATAGGCTAATATACAGGGGAGTTTAGAGGCAGGAAAAAAAAACGCCAGACGCTCCTAGGAGGAGCAGAAAAAACATCCAGTGTGCATGAGGCTTAAATGATAATCCGACCAGGGGTGAACTGACCATTTGGAAACTCGGGCACTGCCCGAGGGCCCGGGGTCAGTAGGGGGCCCCATGAGATGCCCCTGGTACCTTTTTCATAGGCTTTTTTGAGTTTGGGCAAGGACACAGGGGCCCCATGATCCCCTATTGCCCGGGTGCCCCATGAGTTGTCAGTCCGCCTCTGAATCCGACATTCTCCAGCATACATACAAGGGGGTCACATTTTACAGGCCATTCATAAAATGTGGGCCGCAGGGTGGAGCCTATAGTAGTTCATGGAGTTCTTTCTATTTAACACAGCAGAGAGAGAGCTCTATGATTCTCAGCAACTTGGTCATGTGACTTTTTTTTTTATTTATTTGGACACTCATTTATTTTTACTGATCTTATTCATCTCATTGATTTTTACTGTGTTCCCCTGGGATGAAGCTCTGTACTTAAGGAAAAAAATATATATATATATATATATATATAAATATATATATATATATATATATATATATATATATATATATATATATTTTTTTTTTTTTTTTTTTTTTTTTTGGACGCATTTATTGTTACTGATCTTGTTCATCTCATTGATGTTTGTTGTGTTCCCCCAGGCTAAAGCTCTGAGGTTTGCACAGACAAACCACAAATTCACTTTTTTATTGATATACTACAGAAATACACAGTAAACAGAACTTAGAAGGGATGCTTAGGGTTAATACACACTTCAGATCACCAATGCTCTTTGCCCTGCCCTCACCAAAAACAAAAAAAAAGGAGGAGCACATCATATGATTTTCTTTATTCAAGCAGATATAAAATTTAGTGATTTTAATCCTTCTCCTTCATTGCATCATAAGTGTTTTTTTTTTTTGGTGAGGGCAGGGCAAAGAGCATTGGAGATCTGAAGTGCTATATGATTTATGAATATTGTTCATTTATGATCACATGTATTTATATTTGGTTAATATTTGTTTCACTTCTATCACCTATTACTTATATTTAGTCACATTCTTGCTGGCATGTTTTTGGGCTACACATTAGGTGCACCACTGTACACCTATATATTTATTCATATAATTTATGTAGTCACCCATTTATTATTGAGTCCTTTATTTATATTTGTATGTCTAATATCACAAGGTATTAGCGCTACACCACCTTATCTACTTATGTTTAATCCTCCTCGTAGTGATGCATCTCCTTATGCTTTTGGAATCCTTTGAATCAAAGGGTGAAGAATCCTCAACGCATATTAAATTACAATGGTTTTCCTTGTCATCTCATGATGCCGACTGTTTTCTTCCACACCCCCTCATTAGTGCCATTTTCACTGATTAAACCCCATGATAAAGCAAATTAATTCTCTAAAACGTGCCGTGACTCAAGCACCACTATTAGAAGACCTCTAATCTGAAAATATGCGGTACTTTTTATAAATTAAACAAAAAGAGTCACTATAATCTTAATTCTATAATAACAAGATAAAAAATTAGTTTTGTTGAAAAAAAAAAAATTATGTAGATCTTGTAATACTACAATGAACATTACTTGGCCACAAACAAGCAACCCATAATCTACCAACAGCCAACAGGATCCAAATAATTCAATATATCTGGATTCACACATATCCTTCAGTATACTAATCATCAATCACTATGTTGGAAAATTGAGGATATTACATTCTTAAAAAAAACCCTTAAAAGGAGAATTCTAATATGTATTGTGCTTTTCGGTGAGAAACTGCCGCTCTGTAAGGCAACATTTACACTTTATTTTATAGGCTGTTCTTATTTTATTTTCTTTGTATGTTTTAGAAACAAAGTTCCACACAGGAGCCTATTTGGGACAGAATCATGCATTTTTGGCTCCATAGATGAAAAAGGTATGTAACGCATATTCACACACATTTTTTTTAGGCTCTCCCATTGTCCATATGGCCAAAATGCCCTGAAAGGAAGCTCCTGTACTTTTTTGTGCAACTGTCATCTAGCGACAACACTGAAGACCTGGCATCAGAACAGGGTTGATGGAAACTAATTTACTATGCGGGAGGGGGTTCAAAAGCTTGCCTTTAAGCAACAGAATACAGTTAATCCTGAAATTTGGTTGATCGTAGATGCTAACCAAATTTCATGAATTCGGATGTCTGAGCTGAACTTGAATTTTAGTGTCAGTTTGAGCACTTTAGATTCTCAAAAGACTTCTAGGAGAATGGGTCAAAAAGTTACTGTTTGTGCCTTATATTTGCTTCTGATATTCCATGAGCACCCTGAGCTTAACTGCCAGTGCCACTAGGTCCCAATCTTCAATCTTAAACCTAGTACACACAATGAGAAAATCAGACAACAAATACCAAATTTTAAAGCGACCGTACAAAAATCTGATCATTTATACATAACTTTCGAAAGCCGAACACGACAGTTCATCTGAAGGGAAGTATGAAAATGTTTCTTCTATGATAATAGAATGAACGATTTTTGTTAAATCAGTACAGTATTTGTCCATAAAGAAAAATAAAATCGAGCAACCAAGACTACGAATGCACAGAAATGAAATAATAAATTACAATAAAAAACATTACATCACTTCTGTCCTACGAGAATTTTCTTTAGTAACCTCTTCATTTTCAATATGAAACTAGCCTGCCAAAATAAAAAAATGGATGATCATTTGTCCGATATTCTCATCGTATGTACAAAGCATTAGTATCCCTGGTAGAGATTTTCAGGGAAGTAACTCAGGTGTTTTTTGGCCCCATCATCTCACCAGGCAGGGATACCTGGAGCTTCTCAAACCTTTCTCTATGGCTGTGCAAAATGTCCTGCTCTGTGATTTGCACTTTTTTTTTCTTAGACGGAACTCAATGGGACTTCCAGTTCACAAATTTTGAATTTCGTTGGTTCGCTCATCTCTGCAATGGATTGGTCTGCCGCTATTAAGTGCAAAATATGCCATTGTACAGTCTACTAAAAATCAAAGGTCATAGAGGTCTTAGACATCAATGTTTTATTTGTCAGCCCTAACTTGGTGGCCTTTCTACCAAAAACAAAAGTCAACTAAACAGAAAACAAAACAATGAATTCAACTGGCAATGAGAGTCAAAAGATGCATAAATGTTTTTGTATCAAACTGCTGGCCAATGAAAAGTGGCAGGGGGTGGCAGACCGGCCAGGAAAATGAAGTAACGTGTTAAAATTTACATATTAGAGCATCCCAGGATTCTGTATTCCTGGGAGGAGCTCAAAAAAGTCTATCAGGTATGTACAGGCACCAAGGTATTTTTAGTCTTCAGGCCAGTTTATGAAGGTTACAGAGCTGACAAATGTGCCTAAAGTAATTAAAGTATAACGAACACTGACCAGGATAAGCTTCAAAATACACTTGAAATACTACACATGAAACCATTCACTTATCTAAAAAGTTTTATGAGATCAATAGCTCTTTATTAATATGCAAAGAGAAAAAAACTAGCTCAGAGGTCATATTGCAATTAGCAAATTAAATTTACCGTGCTGAAATACGCCGAAACCCATCAACTGATCAAACGCATAGGTAGAAACACATGTCCCATTTTATAGCACCCTGCTCACTCCCACGCCATTCCTCAGAAGCATCGATTATTTTGTAACATTAAAGGGATACTTTTAAGTCCAATTGAGCAGCAAAGTGCAGTCTTCAAACGAACCATGCCACATAAATCACTCATTAATTCATAGCAAATTAATCCGGAAAAAGATCTCCCCCTCTAAGATGAGGTCTTTCTTCGGAATACATTAGTAAGTTTATTGATGCGGTCATCAATCAACTTTTCTTTTAGGCAAATACTGGACCACTCAACCACCGCCAACTATTGCACACAGTTCTTCAACAAAGAGTCTTTATCTATATTGCGCTGCTAAATTTATGCTTGTTATATTAATTTTAACAGAAAAATTAAACATGCTTGGAATTTAAGGGCCATGGATGATCTAGGTGGTTTGGTCTTAAAGTGTTACTAAACCCACAACAGTAAAACCAGTCTATAAATGCAATAAAGCATGCTTGTTATACTCAATGTGGAATCTAAGGGGTTAATCCTCTGCATTGTGTAAAAAGGCTCTTTGATCCTGTCTTTTCTGATCCTCCCTGTCTTCCAGTGCCCCCCTCTTATCTCCTAAGACATATTGTGGAGGCACTCTGTACATGCTCAGTTTGGTGTGTATTGCTAGAGAGGTTTTTTTTTTTTTTCATGGGAGAGTGAATGTGATCAGCACGGGGCCAATCGGCACTGACAGACAGAGGTCAGGGATTCTGCATCCTCCTAGAGCAGAATAAAAACTCCTCCTACAAGCTTTAACCAGTGCTCTGTTGAACACTGATAGAAGTCACAAGACTGCTCTAACTGCTGATGAGAAAAGGTATTTAACAGTTTATGTTTACTAAAATAATTGCATTTCCATGTTCTGCCTACTGTGGGAGAACAGATATACTGAATGCAGGGCCCGGGGTTTAGTAACACTTTAATCGGGATAAATTAAAATTTGCATTACATTTCTAATCAAATGTGCAGGCAAACAACTAAATACACAGTTAAAATAAAGTATATGCATGTGAACCATTTTTCCTGCCAAAAAATTTTAATTCGGTTCAGCCAATTTTCTAACCCAGATACTGGTGCCAGAACATTTACGTTTCTCCACTTTGGGGCCCTCTCACACTTGTGCAACTGAAAACATGGTAAGCTTTTTTTCCAAAAATGCATATCACATTTTTAATGTGTTTTTTGCGCGTTTTCTGCCTGACTCCCAACATGCACCTGTGAAACACGAACATGTGACTCCAAAAGCACACCAAAAATGCACCATAATTTTCCATTGATCTTAATGGGAGGTGCATTTTTGATAAGCCTCTAAAACATTGCACCAAAGATACAGCATGCAGGACGTTTCATAATGCACCACAGCCACAGGGCACTAATGTGAAATGTTTCATAGGATTTAAAGGCAATGATTTTTATTGTGTTTTTCTTGCACTTTTAGGCATAGTAAAAGCACATCATAAACGCATTAGCGTGAAAAGGCCCGGTTGTCAAAATATAGCTTGACTAGATCTCGAATAAATACACAAAAGAACACCAAGGTGCAAGGAAGGCAAGCCATGGATGATGAGACTTTATTTCCTGCAACCATGGGTGGCAGGAAAGAAAAATCGCTTGATTTTCTGATCAACACAGTCAGTGTTGATGGGGAAATCCCTCTCGTTGAGCTATTCTGTTCTGCCGGTGGGGAGTCATCCCTGCCACCAGAAGACAATGATTACTACTAGCAGCTATATGCGCCGGCAGTAATCGCTTGTAACAATTCTGACAGGCTGTTTGTACTGAAGTCGATCGATGTAACCAGCCTGCCCATAGATGGATTAAATCTCAGCTGGTCCAGCAGGATCCAGCAAAGATTCAATCCAACAATGGCCTGCTTAATAATACAAATAGGTCTTCTATTCAAACAAAGTGTTTGTTCAGTCTTTGGATTGGAGTTCAACTTAAAGACTTTTTTTCAGGATAGATAACTATGTTAAACTTTGTTTTTTTATTATATCTGTCTACACTTCATATAAGCCTATGTTGAGATCTTTTTTTTTAAACTGACTATGTCAAGTAATCCAACAGAACCCTCCATCAGTTCACTAAAGCGGGGGTTGAAAACTACCCACTTCTCCAGTAGGTAAGCCCTCATCATCATACATCACCAGTGCACACATCAAAGGCCTGTAGCTGTCAGCATACCTCTCCACAAAATCTCTCAGGCTGATGAGGGACAAACAAACTTTCCAACTACTCCAATGGATTATTCTTACTTTTGTCTGATCGTCATTCGTATAGTAACATAATCCAAACAGCTGTAATTGTCCATGCCAAGCAACTTTTTTGTTCTCTGTATGTGTACTGTTGGTTACTAATATTATATTATCAAATTGCACACATGGTAAAATTGCATAGTCTTCTGTAAAATGTAAAAATAGTGTGTAGTTCAAAGATAGCCCTGCTTTCTCCTGCCTTGTTATTGGTAACCCATCCTATTACAGAACCACTAGGAAGGGTCAAGATACAAAAGGGAAAGGAACTTAACTTAGGAAGGGTCAAGATACAAAAGGGAGAGGAACCTAACTTAGGAAGGGTCAAGATACAAAAGGGAGAGGAACCTAACTTAGGAAGGGTCAAGATACAAAAGGGAGAGAAACCTAACTTAGGAAGGGTCAAGATACAAAAGGGAGAGAAACCTAACTTAGGAAGGGTCAAGATACAAAAGGGAGAGGAACCTAACTTAGGAAGGGTCAAGATACAAAAGGGAGAGGAACCTAACTTAGGAAGGGTCAAGATACAAAAGGGAGAGAAACCTAACTTAGGAAGGGTCAAGATACAAAAGGGAGAGGAACCTAACTTAGGAAGGGTCAAGATACAAAAGGGAGAGGAGCCTAACTTAGGAAGGGTCAAGATACAAAAGGGAGAGGAAACTAACTTACTTTTACAGTAAAAGCCATAATATGCTCTAACTTATACTGGACTTATTTAGGGTTGACATGCAGTTTTCAATTAAATAAACTTCTGTTTATGCAGCTTTTCATCATTTAGTTTCAATTGCCTAGAGGTGTCGGAAGAAGGTCATAAATATCATAGCAATACAGATTAACCGCAAACATTTGATAAACGCCCAATGCATTTTCTGTTGACTTATCCAGTTTTTTATTTAGTTATCATTTATTCATCATTTGGTCATTTATATCCAAGTGGATAGTAAGTAGATATTTTTGTTTCTTTGAGAAATTGTAAGTCTACTGAAAAATAAAAAAAGTCCTCGTCTTCTTATATACTGTATTTAGGATACAACAACAGCAAGATATTCCTGAATGCAAGAACTTCCTGCGCTAGAAATGGGGCCCTATTCACCAAGCTGCTGACACAATACTCCTTACCAACATGAGTGAATACATATAAATATAAGGTGCAGCGCTATACCTAAGTGCACTAAATAAATATAAATATAAAGTGCAAACTAACTATTCAAAGTGCTCTAAATATTACCACAAGGTACTATACTTATGTGCAAAAATTGTGCATTTACAAAATGCTGTGCAACCCGTGTATTACAAAAGAATACAAATAAAGTGCAATTAGTGACAAACCAAATCATTGCAATCATTTGTTGTACATAATAATGAATCCAAATAAATTTTTTTTAAATAAAAAAGTGTCCAAATGCAACAAAAACGCTTTTCAATCTTCATGCATGTGTCACACGTGTCCACACTGTGTGAATCCAAACTTTAGCCGTGATGGCCCCTCACCTCCTTGTCACGACCCCACAGGGTCAGCTCGCTTAAAAAAGGACACCACTTTTTAGTAGCTCACCAGTATAGTCCCTTGTGGTAATATTTAGAGCACTTTGAATAGTTAGTTTTCACTTTATATTTATATTTATTTAGTGCACTTGGGTATAGCGCTGCACCTTATATTTATAAGCAAGATATTCCCGCCATCATTCCCAACTTTGTTCCTGCCAATTGCTAGTCTTAGATGCTTCCCTCCACCACTGCATGTTCCAGCGCTTCTTGCTGCATTCTCCATCATGTGAAATTCATTTTAAAATCCAATGGGACGAGTACAACCCTCTAATTACTGTCACAGCAGGGATGGAGACCAAGGAATGCAAGCACAGAGATTTTAATAATAGATATAAGAAACTATTAAGTGGTTTAAAGCCCACCTACAACCTCATCAGATCTTTTTGAATTGAATGTGGAATGTAATCCACATCCACGTTTGCACTGAATGTGAAATTAGCTTTCAAACATGTATTAAGTTCTTATGCAACCACCTTCCAAAGGTGCCCTGCGTCACCCAGCCCCTTCTTCTGTGTCCTGGCTGTTGTCCTAATATCGTTGATACCTCAGCATCCCCTACACATACACTACTTTACATTGGCAGAATAGGGTCAAGATAGCGAGAGAAAGAGGTTCCTTCCATCTCCACCCACTGGACAAAGCTTAGGGGGCAGAAAAAGCATTCAAAGATGTCACATGAACGAAAACAGTTATTTTGAAACAAAAAAAAATGCTCATTGTATGGGGTGAGGCAATGTCATGGTGTCCACAATATACTTGCAGGAGATTGACTTTAACTATAAAATCTACCAAACATTAAAATATTAATTTTGGGTGGGCTGACCCTTTGAAAGGAAGCTGTACAAGCTACTAGAAAGAGGTTAGTCAGTGTAGCAGGATGCTTAAATTATGCACAAGTCTGTATTTGCAATATAATGGTTTTCAATGACTCAGCTTTAACAAAGGTTTAATAACCAAATAATCGTCAAAGCCAAAGCACTGTCGAATATTGAAGCATGAGTAAAGTGTGGAATATCTGTAAATGACTGAGTCCAGAATAATTGGCACAAATAAAAATGACATAGGTTAACTCAGGCTTTAATCAAAAGCATAGACCTTCCCTCCTAAAATACGATTAATCATTTCATAGATGCTTACAGCATCATAATGGCTCTCAGAAGGTTTCCTATGGTGGATTAGTCACTATGAATTCACATTTTTTATTCACTAGAACAGTATGAAACTAGTTGGCTTTTAATATTATTTCAATCACAGAATAAACATATATTAAAGTATTTACATGTTACGCTATAACTGCCTGAGCAGAAAAACTTAGGGCAACTTGAAGCAAAAGAAAATGCAAAATTACACGGACCTGATGCGAAATTGGAACAGTAGTCTTTTCAACAGTTTTGATTGTAATGGTCAGTTCTTGGACTGTTATTTTTCCAGGTGTAGTATAATTTTTTAAAAAAAAAAACACCTGTAGCTATCTCTTGGCCATGGTCAGAGTTTCAGAATGTACTAGAATGGAACAGTAAAGAATAGGATGAAAAAAGTTAATCTGAACATATAGTAATATAATGCAAGATTTAAGGCGAGCGCAAAGAATAGAATAGCTGCTAACACAATATAAGCAAGGTAACAAACCCACAATATATCAATACAAAAGTAAGTGCAGAGCTAAAAATAAGTGTCAGACGCAATCATAAAGTGCTTACGTGAATATAATGATCATACGATATCAGAGTGACATAAACCTAATAAAACACATCAAATTATATACAATCTGTATCACTACAAATCTCTTTAATTATTGCTGAGATTTGTAGTGATACAGATTTTATATGATTTGATATGTTTTATTAGGTTTATGTCACTCTGATATCATATGATCACTATATTCACGTAAGCACTTTAGGATTGCGTCTGACACTTATTTTTAGCGCTGCACTTACATTTGTATTAATGTACATATAGTATAGTAAGGGCAGTATGGGTTGTCATTGGTCCTGTGACCACTCTAGCCCAAAGTACAAGTAAAAAAAGAAAAACTTTTTGTGAATATTTACTTAAATTATGCAAATTGATCTTCAATTTGATTACCCAATCATATGAAGATAAAATAAGTATTCAGGAGTTTGTTATTCAAACGACGGTTGAGTAATGGAAGCGAATATTCACACAATTAATTGAGTGAATGCTCTCAACTCCTTTGGTAAACCCAACTCAACCTTTTCCAAGTCAAGATTAAGTCCTGCCCCCTTTCATATCTACCCCTTGGCATTGGACTGTCCAATATTCCTAGATTGTAAGCTCGAAAGAGTAGGGCCCTCTTACCCCTCGTACGTTGTTTGTTATTGTTGTACTGTGCCATGTATTGTCCCCCCCTATTGTACAGCGCTGAGCAAACCCTTTGGCGCTATATAAACTCGATGTAACTCGATGTAATAATAATAATAATATTAGGACATTGGTGGCTTGCAGAGACTTTGGCATTAGACAGCTGAATGCCAAATGTCAAAGGCTCCACAATTCATTGAGTGAATGCTCTCAACTCATTTGGCAAATCCAACCCAACCTTTTCCAAGTCAAGATTATGCCCTGCCCCCAGCATGTAGCTGTCCAATGTTAAGACATTGGTGGCCAGTGGAGGCTTTGGCATTTGGCAGCTGAATGTCAAATGTCAAAGTCTCCACTTTGGCATATTCAAATAATTCATTGAGTGAATGCTCTCAACTCATTTGGTGAACCCAACCCAACCATTTCCTTATTAAGATTATGTCCTGCTCCCTTCCATATCTAAGCCCTACCCCCTGGCATTGAACTGTCCAATGTCGGGACATTAGCCACTAGTGGAGGGTTTGGCAGTTGAATGACAGAGGACTGGGCTTAATCACTTATTGATAAGATTATCACATTAAGCTAAGCAACTTTGCTTACATCTACAAGAACGTTGTTTCCCTTTTAATTAAGGTATTTACATCAGTGTGTTTTTTTTTATAAAAACTCCTAACAATTACCAACTTGGAACAGTTCAAGAAACAACCCACAAAACAGGCTGAGTGTTAAATTTGGCTATCCCAGATCCAGTGTAATTAGGAACACACAAAAAAAGATCACTAGAACACATGGGATCTATCAAAGGATAAATATATGATTAAAATCCTGTGGCTTTTATTTTGTACTTTGTGCGGCCTGACTCCCCCATATGCAATCTCTGAGAAAATCCTATAATGCATGTGTTACTGCTATTTTTAATGAATTCTCCTTGTAGCTTTGATAAAAGATTTCTTACTCTTTTGGCTTTGATTGTTTATAATAAGATGGGGTGATGCCAAAAGCCCTCACAATGATCTTTGCCATACAAAAGGAAATTTAATTTAAATCTTGGCCATTGTCCAGAATCATAAAACATATGTTAGAAAAAAAATATTACATTTATGGGTCGATAAATATTATTCCTATAAGCAGTTACTTTAGTAGCGAGAGCGAGAATGCACATATTTCCTCCCGGTGTAATAATTTTACCTATAATTACACACACAGCAAATGTAATTTCTTTGAGTACCATTTTTAAAACTTGATATAAAACAATACTGTAAAAATAAAATTGTAAGAAAGGATCCTAAAATGACTGCCACATACAAAACTCTCCATTGTCTTCCTGGGGGGGACACGCAAAGCTTGGGCAGGCTTGTGGGGACCGGCACTTGGTGTGTCTGAACAGTGTTTATTGGCTATTCTTTCAAGAGAGAATGAGTTTATTACTAAGTGAAGGGTTCACTAAAATAGGCAGGAAACAACATAATGCACACTAAATCTATAATGTGCTTTGGTTTTACAAAGTGATCCTGTCGCCACATTTAAAATAAAAAAAATTTAAAGAGCCCCAGCCTGTAAAGAAGATTTAAACTTAAAGTGGAACTACACTGCATCCGAGCAGCTCAAACCAAAAGCCCTATTTATTTCATTTTTAATATTCAAAGCAAACTCATCCATCTCCAGGCTTTAATTTGATGAGAAATCACATTTAAAAACATCCCTCTAGCATTTCTGGCCATGGCTATTTCAAGTAAGGGCAGATGAATTTACTTCCTAGAATCTGCAATCTATCTGCTTCAGCTAAGAAAGCCCCACCTCCCCTCCTGAAGACACCTGGGATGTATGACATCATTTGCCTAGGCATGGAAACCAGGAAATAACTGAAAAAATGTAAAAAAAAGTTTAAAACAAGTAAATATGATATACTTTCCTATCTATTTACTAATGCTAGAAGCATAAGGATTAAAAGGAGTCAATGTTGATTGAGAGAGTGACGTTTTGCTTTAAAGAATAAGTGCATGTTCAGGCAAAGTGCACTTATTCTTTTTGCCCCGACTTAAAAAGTGCCACAGAATCTTACAAACTGGGATCCATCCCCCATCGGCCTTCGTGGATAGTTGACATTCTGCACTGTATGACTCCCTCTGCTGACAACACCTGTGCATTATACTCCTATAGACGTCTATGGAGTATGGACTATGGGGCAGCACAGTGGCTAAATGGTTAGCACTTCCGCCTGACAGTACTAGGGTCGTTGGTTCGAATCCCAGCCACAGCACCACCTGCCTGGAGTTTGCATGTTCTCCCTGTGCCTGCATGGGTTTCCTCCGGGTACTCCGGTTTCCTCCCACACTCCAAAGACATGCAGGTAGGTTAATTGGCTCCTGTCTAACTTGGCCCTAGTATGTGTATGTATGAATGTAAGTTAGAGACCTTAGATTGCACACCCCTTGAGGGTTAGGGACTGATGTGAATGTATAATATATATATATATGTAAAGCGCTGCGTAAATTGACAGCGCTAAGTACCGGAAATAAATAAATAAAAATATGGAGCTGCCAGCCTGACGGGAGATAGATTTGGAGGACCGTGGAAAGGGAAAGGAGACTTGTGCTCAGTGTTTAAGCAATTCCCAAAGTTGACGGAACTCAGTAGGTACAGATCTGTAGAGGGTGAAAGTGGGACGATTTAGGTCAGGGCACAGGGGCTAAAAGAATTAGCGTTCTTTATCTTGTAGTACACTTATCCTTTAAGCTTGACAAACATGGCTCAAATTACAGACAATGGCTTCAGAATCAGCTGAAATTCAAGTGTGGGTGACCCTGTCAGCAGTACACAGCTTGATAACAGCCAGTTTAATAATCGTCTGATCCTGGTGGAATATTGTTGACTGAACGGTGACTGCATCCTATTAGACTCAATAACAGGTTGGGTGTTCAGGCAACTGTGGGTGCTGTGAATGTCTGAATACAATAGACAGCACTGGAGATTCCTCCATATATGCTGTTTAGCCTGGATGGAACAATCAATTGCATGAGTAGCCTTACTTTTCTGGCAGGCAGTATGTTAAAAGCTTTGCTTGAAAAGCTCCAGGAATTACTGCTAACACTTATGGTTGTGTTGTCCTACGGTGGGCTGTGGTTCTCTCACTGTCACTACTGTGCACTGTAAGACTTAGAAGCCAGCAGGAGGAGACACAGCACCCAGTAGGTTAGGGCTTCTCAACCCAGATTTCATGAAACCCAAGGGTTCCTCCAGAGGTTACTTGGGGTTCCTTGAGCAAATTTATGCCTCTCAAATAAGTTTCCACTGAAACCATTGATATTTTTAGCTATCTGTAAGGGGGTAATTCTTCCCAATGACCATAAGTGTAAAGAACATTATTCTCACTGACCATCACACTAGTATATCAATGATTGTATATATAGTTTTTTTTCCCGCAGACTAGGTCTCTTTCAACTTTTTTCCTAAAGCGATGGGGTAACTTAATAGAGAACATTTACAGAAACCACGTCTTAAACCCTACTGTCCTCTACCACTCCCCTGTCCAATGACAACAACCATATGGACAACGGAGGAACTCTTGAGGACAGAAGATGGATGGGGCTTAGCTCATACTGGTTCTTAGATTTGAAGCCATGGAAAACTAGAACCTAATAACAAATCAGAATCACAGGGGGGCACCAAGGAGATTCTTCTGGTTAATAAATGTCTTTGCAGAAACATTGTGGTGATTGACCTTTGACGGGACTTAAAATAGTTTAAAATGGATGACAGGCTCACTTTAAATTTAAACCCATTAAATCCGACCTACATCAAAACATGCCCTTCAAACATTGTAAGATAAGTCAGTTGTGAATGATATAGCACCATCAGTAGGCAATATACAGTTACTGTTTTGGACTAATTTTTCAACCACGGTACAGTTTCCCTGAGGAAACAGGAAGAGGTCATGCTCTTAAATCCCAACCCTGATGACGCCATCAGCTTAATCTTGTAATCAGAAACAAGAGCAGGTGGAATATCACTCCTGATAGGCTCTTGGGAGGCTAGAAGGACAGAGTGTGGAAATTCCCAGATGATCCTAATTAGGAATTATATGATCAAACTAGCCATAGATGGAGCTTTTTTTTCAGCCAGCAGGCTGAAAAAAAAAAAGAAACAGGTTCCTCCATCCACACAAGTGAGGTGGATGGAGGAATCCCCCCTGGCAGGATATTGTATTCTTCCAGCAATACTCCCTTAAGTCAAAATCCACTGATCAGCAGCTGCAGCCGATTGACAAACATTTCCCAACATTCCTGTTCAACAGAAGTTGATATTACTAACTGCCATGTAATATTAAGCTGATCTTAGGTATATGTCCACTTTAAAAGAACCTTTAAAATATGAATTTGTCTTAGAAGATTTTTTTATATATCTACACAGAGTAAATTATATATATATATATATATATACACACACACACACACACACACACACACACACACACACACACAAACAGACACTTGCACACATATAAAATCACACACTAAGTTCTTAGAAGCCCTAAGCCTACAAAGGTCTGTGATAAAGTGACTCTGAGTTCACGGAGGCAATTATAATTTCACCATTCCACTTCCCATCATATATCTTTTGGCCCAAACAACTTCCTTTAAGAGGAAAAGGAGAAAAAGCCTCTGTTAACAACACTTTTTTTTACTAGCACATAATTTACATTTTTATTAGAAAGGTCCATTCATATCTGGCAACATTATAGCTCAGGGGTATTCAGCAACACTTAATATACACAACGATTATTATCTATATGGCAGAATCTTTGTTTCCAACAATAAATTGATTGTTTCTACCAGCTTTCCATGCTTCTTCATTGTCTACTAAATGTTAACAGAGAAAGAACAGGAGAGAGATCTACAGAATCATGGAAGAAGAGTGGGTTGAGTAAGAGGGTACAATCAGGCTTTTGTCTAGACTTGTATATAACTTAAGGCCACATTTCAGATGTAAAGATAATTGGAAAAAGTTGGAATAACTTGGGACTAGTTCAAATGTAGGCCATTAAGATAAGAGTAGAGTATGACAAAAAAAAAAGAGAAGTATATCGAGACTGGTAAACCGAATAACTGTAAGTCTATTATTATTGGCTAATGCACTTTTAGAAGTTTAAACCAGAACTCCAAGCATAATAATTTGATTCTCCATTGTCTTGTATATGTCTCTTAATACCATACAAGGGAAAACAGATAAAAGACAAGAAAAAGGAAGAAGAAGAAGAGGTGCATAGACCATTTCCTATCCTAGACAAATCTTTGTAGGCCAAGAACCAAGCCTATTACGGAAAAAGGGGTTTCTGAATATAACAGTTCTTGTCACATGAATTAGATATTTCAAGTGTGACAGACTAATTTGAAAAAAATAAATAAAAAATTATATATATATATATATATATATATATATATATATAAAAACATGAACTTTAATGGCTTCCCAGTCTTAGCCCATAGGGTTCAACATTGAGTTGGCCCACCCTTTGCAGCTATAACAGCTTCAACTCTTCTGGGAAGGCTGTCCACAAGGTTTAGGAGTGTCTATAGGAATGTTTGACCATTCTTCCAGAAGCGCATTTGTGAGGTCAGGCACTGATGTCGGACAAGAAGGCCTGGCTCGCAGTCTCTGCTCTAATTTATCCCAGTCAAGTTCCTCCACCCCAGAATCGCTCCTCCATGTCTTTATAGACCTTGCTTTGTGCACTGGTGCGTAGTCATGTTGGAACCAGGAGGGGCCATCCCCAATGTTCCTACAAAGATGGGAGCATGAAAATGTCCAAAATATCTTAGTATGCTGATGCCTTAAGTGTTCCCTTCACTGGAACTAAGAGGCAGAGCCCAACCCACACCATAATCCCCTCTCCACCAAACTTTACACTTGGCACAATACAGTCAGGCAAGTACCGTTCTCCTGGCAACCACCAAACCCAGTCACATCCATCGGATTGTCAGAAAGAGAAACGTGATTCATCACTTCAGAGAACATGTCTCCACTGCTCTAGAGTCCAGTGGTGGCGTGCTTTACACCACTGCATCCGACACTTTGCATTGCACTTGGTGATGTAAGGCTTGAATGCAGCTGCTCGGCCATGAAACCCATTCCATGAAGCTCTCTGTGCACTGTTGTTGTGCTAATCTGAAGGTCACATGAAATTTGGAAGTCTTTAACTAATGACACTGCAGACAGTTGGTGACTTATGCACATTGTACATTTCAGCATGCGCTGACCCCACTCTGTCCTTTTACGTGGCCTACCACTTCGTGGCTGAGTTGCTGTTGTTCCCAGTTGCTTCCACTTTGTTATAATACCACTAACAGATGACCGTGGAATATTTAGTAGCAAGAAAACTTCACAGATGGACTTATTGCACAGGTGGAAACTTATCACGGTACCACACTTGAATTCACTGAGCTCCTGAGAGCGACCCATTCTTTCACAAATGTTTGTAAAAGCAGTAGCAGTTGCTTTGAAACGCGTCACCTGACTTCTCCTCGCCTTCATACTGATCCCCTGCTGGGTCCAGACTTCCTTGCATTCCACGCTAATTAATGGCGCCAAATTCAAACTTCCTTCACTGCTGACAGCTCCATCCCCATCCATCCAGAAGGACCAGGACCCAAATTTACACTGCTGGCTTCCTAGAGGTTCAGCTGAGGATTGCTTTTACATGCCTTCATACTCCCTTTGTTTGTAAGTAGTTACTATTTTTTTTATGCATTTTAATAAATGATTAACCCTACACTCAGTTTGGCACCTCCTTGTGTTCCATTAAAGCAGTCTGCATGCCTAGGTGCTTGACTTTATACAAAACAAAAAAACAGCCATAGAGACAGGCTGTAAAAAAGGCAGTTCTAAATAATCCCAAGCTTGATTTTATACACCTGTGACCATGAAGGTGATTGGAACACTTGAATCCAATGATTTGGAGGGATGCCCCAAAACTTTTGGATATATATATATATTTTTTTTTTTTTTTTCTATTTTTTTTTTTTTTTTTTCCTGTACTACCTCTCACATAGATTATAATATTCCCTCTAAGAGTACCTTCATCTATTTTTCCTTCCATAAGGATTGTTTCACAAAGATGCAGTAGATCACAGATATTCTCTAAAAGGGGTGGTATTGGGAGGTGGGTAGGGGGTGGAACCAAGGAACGGTGCTCGGAGGTGGGTAGGGGAGAGGACAAGGGATGGCTATGAAAGGAGGAGTACCTGCACCTATTTGCTGAGCAAAAAAAGCCCTGTAAAAAAACATAAAGCACATTGACACGTTGCACAACATGCGCTAGTACAATGCAATAAATCAGCAAAATATAAAATGGGCTTTATCTAAGTCTAGGCTTCTGAAACAAACTGTAGTCGTGCATAACATTTTCCAAAAGGTCCACTTTAATAATTTTTTTTGTGACCTAAAAATTTTGTGCAATCCAAATTTCCTTGCAGTATACAGTATGTGAAAAAAGGCGATATAGTTCTGCATGAATATTCCATCAAAGAAAAGTACTACACACCAAGCCTAAATCCACAGATCTCAAATAAGGTATACCCTATGACATGAGATAATGAAAAATAAAAAAGGGTGGGTTTCCAGTAAAGAGGGTCAAAAAGTACAGTTGCAAGAAAAAGTATGTGAACCCCTTGGGATTACGTGGAGTTTTGCATGAATTGGGCATAAAATGTGCTCTGAACATCATCTAAGTCACAACAATAGAAGAACACAGTCTGCTGAACATAATACTACACAAACATTAGATGTTGCCATGGTTTAATTGCACATAACATGTAAACATTCACAATGCAGGGAGGAAAAAGTATGTGAAGCCCTAGCTTAATGACTTCTCCCAGAGCTAATTGGAGCCAGGAGTGAGCCAACCTTCACTCCAATCAGTGTGATGATATTGGATGTGTTGCTGACAGCTGTCCTGCCCTTAAAAAACACACACCTGTTTTGGGTTTACTGGTTTCAAGAAGCACTGTCTGATGTGAACCATGCCTCGCAAAAAAGAGCTCTCAGAAGACCTACGATCGAGAATTGTTGACTTGCATGAAGCTGGAAAGGGTTACAAAAGTATCTCCAAAAGCCTTGATGTTCATGTGTCCACGGTAAGACAGACTGTCTACAAATGGAGAAAGTTTAGCACTGTTGCTACTCTCCCTAGGCGTGGTCGTCCTGTAAAAATGACTGCAAGAGCACAACGCAGAATGCTGCATGAGGTAAAGAAGAATCCCAGAGTGTCAGCTAAAGACCTACAGAAATCTCTGGCACATGCTAACATTTTTGTTGACACATCTACAATAAGGAAAACATTAAACAAGAATGGAGTACATGGGAGGACACCACGGAGGAAGCCATTGCTGTCCAAAAAGAATATTGCAGCACGTTTGAAGTTTGCAAAAGAGCACCTGGATGTTCCACAGCACTACTGGCAAAATATACTGTGGACAGATGAAACCAAGATTGAGTTGTTTGGAAAGAACACACAACACTATGTGTGGAGAAAAAAAGGCCCAGCACACCAACATCAAAACCTCATCCCCACTGTAAAACATGGCGGAGGGAGCATCATGGTTTGGGGCTGCTTTGCTGCCTCAGGGCCTGGACCGATTGTTGTCATTGATGGGAAAATGAATTCCAGAGTTTATCAAGACATTTTGCAGGAAAACGTACGACCATCTGTCCGCCAACTGAAGCTCCGCAGAGGATGGGTGATGCAACAGGACAATGACCCAAAGCATACAAGTAATTCAACAAAACAATGGCTGCAACAGCACAGAATACGCCTTCTGGAGTGGCCCAGTCAGAGTCCTGACCTCAACCCGATTGAAATGCTGTGGCATGACCTTAAGAGAGCGATTCACACCAGACATCCCAAGAATATTGCTACACTGAAACAGTTTTGTAAAGAGGAGTGGTCCAAAATTACTCCAGATCGTTGTCTAGGTCTGATCTGCAACTACAGGAAACGTTTGGTTGAGGTTATTGCTGCCAAAGGAGGGTCAACCAGTTATTAAGTCCAAAGGTTCACATACTTTTTCCTCCCTGCACTGTGAATGTTTACATGTTATGTGCAATTAAACCATGGCAACATCTAATGTTTGTGTAGTATTATGTTCAGCAGACTGTGTTCTTCTATTGTTGTGACTTAGATGACATTCAGAGCACATTTTATGCCCAATTCATGTAAAACTCCACGTAATCCCAAGGGGTTCACATACTTTTTCTTGCAACTGTAACTACAACGTAATTTTACTTTTCAGTGAGTACAAACCGAGTGTACACTAACAAACACGTTTTCTTGTGGTTTATTGACTAGATCTGAGAAAAAAGTTACTTAGAAGAGGAACTGCAGAGCCAAGCTGCTGTAATTGTCTAAATAACTGAGAGGAGCTTTGTGATGGAGTAGGCCTAATACATAAGGGTCAAGGCCACAATGACATCCATACCGGATCAGACTTCCTTGGGGACCAGCAGCATTCAGGAACAGTAACAAGAGGATTTATACAAGCAGTAATAGCCATACTTCTCTACTTTTTTGGAAAGAGTGTTTTGGTTTTTTTTTTACAGAGGCCCATCTTTGCCACAATTCAGCCACAGTAGAACTCCTTCAGACAAGAGGAAACAGATAGATCATCAGTACATAAGGCTCAATTCACAGTCCTAACACACCAGGATAAGGATTGGCATTTTCCAGGAAAGGGGACAGTTATTTTCAGTTGAGTGCAATGAAATTTGAAAAATACAGCCACATGGCTACAAATCATGATCCTCATCCTTGTGTTAATCTTTGTGAATTTGAACCTATGATGTGCTATAGTTGTTCTCTACTGCATTTCCATGCTAATCAGTTTGCCCTAACTGAGGCTTAAAGTGCTACTAAACCCTGGACCCTGCATTTACTCTATCTGTTCTCCCACAGTACATAGAACATGAAAATGTAATTATTTTAGTAAATATAAACTGTTAAATACCTTTTCTCATCTGCATTATATAGCAGTCTTGTGACTTTTATCAGTGGTCAGCGTAGTGTTCAGTGTAGGAGGAGTTTTCATTCTCCCATGATTGTCCTATGAGGCTGCATAACCCATGACCCTCTGTCTGGAAAGTGCTGATTGGCCCAGTACTGATCACATGCACCCCCCCCCCTCCAAGAAAAAAAACCTCTTTAGCAGTACACACTAAACTGAACATGTGCAGACTGACTCCTAGAGCTCTGTACTATAAGCAGATGGATTGGGGACAGTAGAAAAAGGGTAGGATCAACCAGCCTTTTTACACAGAGGATTAACCCCTTAGGTTCCATATTGAGTATAACAAGCATGCCGTACTGCATATACAGTGAGTACACCCCTCCAAGATTACCCTTAGCTTCTTTAGCAAGGCAATGGTCAAGGTGATGGACTGGCCAAGCATGTTTTCAGACCTAAACCCTATTGAGCATCTGTGAGGCATCCTCAAATGGAAGGTGGAGGAGCGCAAAGTCTCCAACATCCACCAGCTCCATGATGCCGTCATGGAGAAGTGGAAGAGGACTCCAGTGGCAACCTGTGAAGCTCTGGTGACCTCCATCCCCAAGAGGGTTAAGGCAGTGCTGGAAAATAATGGTGGCCACACAAAATATTGACACTCTGGGCCCAATTTGGACATTTTCACTTAGTGGTGTACTCACTTTTGCTGCCAGCGGTTCAGACATTAATGGCTGTGTGTTGAGTTATTTTGAGGGGACAGCAAATTTACACTGTTATACAAGCTGTACACTCACTACATTGTAGCAAAGGGTCATTTCTTCAGTGTTGTCACATGAAAAGATAGAATAAAATATTTAAAAAATGTGAGGGGTGTACTCACTTCTGTGAGATACTGTAAAGACTAATTTTACAGATATGGGTTTAGTAACACTTTGAACTTCGGTCAGCAATGAAAAGTATCTTTGAGAGAGTACCCCTTGGAGAGCGTACCCCTCTCTCTAAGGATAGCAAGGTTTTCATAGTGTGTCCAAGTTTCTTCATACCCCATCACTCTCCTCCACTCCCAGTACATAAACAGTCCTCAACATCCTCATGTAAAGTGCAGGACTGTTGGCCCTGCAATGTACAATAATGACGTTGGACAGGCAACAACCACAGGACTGGCAAAGAGGACTGGTTGTTCATAGCTGAGAAAGCATATGGCAACAAGGAACAAAGAATATATTTTTGCATATGCCTTCTTACCCGCAGACCAGTGGTCTCCAAACTACTGCACACGGGCTGGATGAGGCCTTTTATTTGCCTTTATCTGGTCCTTGTGGTACTATTCCTCTCACTGATATGAGGCGCTATTTCTCCTCCTACTGACCACCAGCGCTATGTCATTTATTTTAATACCCACTGGCCACCAAGGCTGAGGCATTATTTATATTGACTCTGGGGTATTTTTTACTCCCAATGGCCACAGTCTGGCCCCTCCTAATGTCTGAAGGACAGTAAACTGGCCCTTTGTTTAGAAAGTTTGGAGGCTGTCTAGGAGAGCCACAACATACTGTCCTCAGAATGGGCTTTAACACACCTAACTAACCCTTTGTAGCCATAACTGACGTCACCCCGAGCTCATAATGCTGATCCACAGTGAATAGGCAGAGAGGTAACACAAGAAGCTGAACTCCTAAACGAGGAAGATGAAATGGTAAATCAGGAACTACATTTGTCTGTGACCAGATTGGCTGTGCAGAATTTCAAACCCGTTGGCAGATCAAACAGTAGACATGCATGAATTTCAAATGTGCCTATAATACACAACGCATATAAAATTCACGTGGATTGTGTACATGGTACAATTTCAATATTGCAAGTTGTCAGCAACTCTTCAAGTGGTTCTAAAGGCTGAAGGTTTTTACCTTAATGTATTCTCTGCATTAAGGTAGAAAAACGTTCTGTGTGAATCTTCCACCCTCAGCCCCTTTCTTAGAACTACCTGAGCCTGATCTAGAACCAGTGTTGTGGACGAGAACAGTGGCTCCTTCAGCTTTTTCCCTCCTCATAGGTTTAGAGATAGCAACAGAAGTCACTGGTTCCTGCTGCTGTCGATCACAGCCAGTGGGGGGGGGGGGGGAGTCAAGTCCAAGCTGCACTGTGTGTGTCAATTGACACACACAGAGAGCCTCCGTAGCTTGCAAGAGTGCCCCAGTAGGAAGCAGTTTGCTATGGGAACACTTGGCAGGGAAGAGGAGCCAGAAGCACTGGCGGGGGACCCCAGAAGCAGGGGATCAGGGCTGCTACAACATATTTGTTATTTTAAATAAAATTCAAACTTTTACAATCACGTTAAGCCTATGAAAACTTTTTTAAAAACTCTCTTATTTGCTCCCTTTACATCAGTTAAAGTATAACTAAAGGCAAAACTTTTTTTTTTTTAGTTTTGGATAGAGCGGAGAGAGATTAGTACCCCTGTCAGTTTTTATTGCTGTCTGTGCCCCCAATAGGGAGATTCACCCTCTCCATTTGTCTTGTTTTCTATTGTCATTGAATGTAAAAGTTTAAAAAAAAAATAATTTTGGGTTGTTCCCAAAAAAGTAATAGAGGGGAAATCTTCCAATGGGGACCTGGAGTTCCCCAGGGCATTCCCTTAATTTGCAGTGATTACCTTTCACTTCCTGTTTGGCTCTGGGACAGGATAGTGAAGGGAAATCTCTGAAATGGGACACAGATGGTGAATAAAAATCAGACAGGGGTTATAACCCTTCCTTGCTCTATGCAAAATTTAAAAAAAAAAGTTTTCCCTTTAGTTTTTAGTTCTACATTAAATATACCATTAAAACACATCTGAAGAAATGCAAAAAAAAAATACCTGATCCTGCCAGAAACCTAGTAAGCTGAGTTCCTGTGCTCTCTTCCACTGTCTGGGAGAATGTCACCAGCACACCGAGGATCACCAATATGGGTCCAAATGTTTTAATAAACAATCACATAGTTACAGCAAGGCAACGTTTCGGAGTCTCGCAGGACCCCTTCATCAGGCAGGGTCACATGCCTGATGAAGGGGTCCTGCGAGACTCTGAAATGTTGCCTTGCTGTAACTATGTGATCATTCATTAAAACTTTTGGACCCATATTGGTGATCCTCGGTGTGCTGGTGACATTCTCCCTTGCTGATTCTGTTCGGTTCCAGCCGACGGTAGCTGCAGCACTCACTTATACACACAGCCATTTCTAACCATCTCCCATCCGGCCCATGTATATAAACGGCCGGACAGTGGCACTGCAGAGTCGGGTGGCCGTTTATAAATGGCCTCCCCGCACCCTGCTTGTGCGCGCTCCCTGGGAGCATGCAGCACCCCGATACGGTGCCCGCTGTGTCCTCCAGACACAGTGGAACACCGATCGTCGGACGGGACCTCTGTACGAGGTCCCGATCATGTGATCACTGACTGGCCAATCAGTGATCACATGCAGAGTAGTAAGCAAGATGTCACTTGTGACATCATTGCTTACTACGTGTAAAATCTGTGAATGATCACAGAGGTCACATGGTACAAGGCTATTCACAACAGCCTTGTACCATGTGACAAGCTGTGACCAATCACAGCTCACTGAGTACTTCTCAATGGCTGCAAGAATGCAGACAGAGAGAAAGAGAAATTATTGCTTTTACATCCTATATGGGGGTAAAAGCAATCAGTGTAAAAAAAAAATCTTCATCACCCCCCACAAGTAGTACAGTGTCACCATGGTGACACTGTACTGCTAGGGTGACAGTATGTAAAATAAATAAATAATATAAAAAAATAAATAAAAATGTAAAAAAAAAATGTTTAAAAATTATAATTTTTGGTTATAAACTAATTTGGCTTATTTTTTTTTTTACTAAAAAGAAAACTGAATAAATTTTGGCCAAGATTTATGATGAAATATTATTTATTTGCAAAATTTTATAAGAAAAACACTTTTTTTCAAAATTTTTGGACTTTTTCATTTACATAGTAAAAAAAATAAATAAGCTTTATTTGTCTCCAAAAATGGTAAAAAAAACATGTGGGTATAGTGTTGCATGACCGCGCAATTTTCATTCAAAGTGTGATAGTGCTGAAAGCTGAAAATTGCCCTGGACAGGAAGGGGGTGAAAGTGTCCGGACAGGAAGTGGTTAACACAGGACCGTGTGCGTTTAGATTGAACACTTGCATTCTCTTCCTCTGTCTAACTGTTATCAGTTAGCATTGTTCCCAGCTCTCTCAGTTTACAACAGAACACACTACCTCTATGTCATAAAGAGGAGGAGGTATCTTGCAGTCCAGAAACTCCTGTTGTACCAGGCTACTCCTCCATAGATTCAGAATGTTTCGTGAGTGTTGTCACCCTATAACAGGAAGTGTTTTAATGGCAGGATCTCTAGGCAAAAGTAAAGGAAAAAATAAAAAAAAAGGTAAGCAGCCACCACATCTAAGGACTAGTACGCTGGCACTATATCACATTTTTGTTCTGGGGCTTAAATAAGGTAGCCTTTAATGTAGACATATGGGTCCTTTAAAAATGGAGGGAGGTATAGAAGAAAGGGAACAAGGGACCTATAAGGCTGGGAGTCATACAGCAGCTTTCCGCAAGACTTCCTGTGATAAGACATCTACATTGCAACATACTCATCAACCCGAGCAACCAGAGATTTCTACAAGCACAACTGGAGCGAACCTGCGCTTTTCTGCATTTCTGGTTTCAATTCGCACAATGAAGAGGACATAAAATAAAACACCACTGCAATTCAAACTGGCACATAGACAGACAATGAATACAGGCTTTGTTGTATTATCCCTGTTTATAGCAAAGGATAAAAACAGCAAATGGAGTGAGTTTGTCCTTAAACGCAACTAAATGAAAAGAGCTCTCAATTTATGTCAGTATTAACAATATTGTAAAATAAAACGGAGAAAGCGGGAGATTATATTTATCGAGAATGTTCGAAAGCACTGAATCACAAGAAGAGACAATAAGCTGAACTGTGGCAAGCAGCTTATCATCCAATAAGTTCCTCTATAACAAAGAACAATCAGGACTTGCTGATTAGGGCCTTTTTGGTGTAAGTGAGCCAAGGGAAGGCCGTAGCTTTACTTTATTCTAGGCTGAGAAGATAAAGAAAAAAAAAAAGGCAATTACCGCTATTATACCAGACCACAAGATAAGGGCCAGAGCAAGAAAAGTGAAAACAACTGACCTTAAAATCCTGACTGAGAAAGGATAAAAAGTGCATTTTTTGAGATACTAAAGAGGTGCCCCGCTTAATAGCATACTGGCAAGATAGTTCACAGATTTCTAGGAAGCCCACAGCGTGGGTCAAACACATTATTGCTAATATTGGAGCTGGTCATTTTTTGTGGCTTGCATCCAAAATAATCGGTCTGCTTTCTACTTTACTATGTTACTACAGAGCTTTATTTGTGACTGGAAATACTGTGATATAACCCTGTAGATTGATTTTTTCCCCCAAAAAACTATGCAAATTTGCTCCCGAAAAGGGGGAATTACTTCATGTTATATTGCAATCCCCTTCTTCTGACCTTGGCTAGCTCAAGACCCTCACTCATCTGTGAATGTTTGTGAGTCTACTGGACTTCATCTTGGCATGGTTGTTGGGTCTGCTCTGGCCAATAAGACCTCTTTCACAGAAGTATAAAGGCGAGTAAAACAAAAAGAATCCCATGGTTTTCGAAGGTAAATATTCCATCTTCAACTGATAATACTATATGTAGAGAAGACTTGTGGCGCTGCTCCAAGCCAGAAAACAAAAGAAAGATTACCGTGACGGCATACAGAAGGAGGGAGCTGGCGCCTCAGCGTGCTTTCAGAAGCTCATACAAGGAGATGGACACCGCTCAACCGACCTGATGAGTTGGGATGAATGTGTAAGATGGCCTCAGCCACTATACCCCTGATGCGTTTTGACCCACCCACCAGGACTTGGTCACAGACTTTGACCAAGCCCCAGTGGGTGGGGCAAAATGTGTCAGAGGGCATGGCCAGAGTGCTGGCTAAGGGCCAAATTACACATTCATCCTGACTCATTGGGTCAGTAGAGAGGATTCTGTCTCTGTATTCCATCTGCAACTGGTCTGATTTCAGGAGGGTGAACTCTTATGCTTGCTATGGGTTACGTCACTTAAAAGTACATTGCAGTTAAAATTCAAAAATAAATCTTGAGCAGCATAGTAAGAACACAGCCTATGAGTTGAATAGTTCAGTTTTTCACCCAGGCAATTCTGCACTGCACCAGTCCACCATATTCCCTTTTGTCTGTAGTCTTGCAATGCTGGAATACACCTGCTTGTGAGTATGGAACACACATTTGCTGGCAATCCTGAAATAGAGCTTCCGGTGATCCTGGAACACACCTGCTGGTGACCCTACAACACACCTTCTGGTGATCCTGGAACATACCAGCTGGTAATCATGAAACACACCTGTTGATTGGGTGATCTTTGAACATACCTGTTGGTGATCCTGATTGTGGAGCGCATTTACTGGTGATTCTGGAGCACACCTGTTGGTGATCCTGGAACACATCCACTGGTGATTCTGGAGCACACCTGCTGGTGATCCTGGAACACATCCATTGGTGATACTGGAGCACACCTGCTGGTGATCCTGAAACACATCCACTTTTGATTCTGGAGCACACCTGTTGGTGATCCCGGAGGTTGGAAAACACCTGTTCGTGTTCCTGGAGAATGAACGTAGAACACACCTTCTGGTGATCCTGGAACACACCTACTGGTGATTCTGGAGAACACTTGGTGATGCTGGAAGAGCCTACTTTCTGCCCCTCACATACAGAAAGTCTGAAGCAAAAAATGGCAGTATAAAGAACACACACAACCGCCAACCAGATTCAAGCATGCATTGGATAATATCAACAACAATGGAGGAACAATTAAGGAGCATTTTCATCCAGAAAGGCATGTATGTCAGTCCTTCCATTACTCTTTATGTTTCCATCTCAGCAAGACTCCTGCTTATTCCAACATTTGTATTGTGCACTCTGAAAAGCAGTATAATTCTGTATGTTGCACTACATAAATACTGGAAATAAATGATATTCAACACACTTGATCATAGATCCATTTATAGCATTGTAAAGCTATGCAAAACTAGTACAACCACAAATATACAGAAAGAAGAAGCATTAGATAAAACCACCCTAGGAGCAACGTTGATTGATTGAGACACAGGAAATAGGTTTCATCAAAAGAATGTGAAGGTGCCATAGGAGTCTCAGTGGTGGGACTATCAACAAGATGGAACATATATCCCGTAGAAGTGGCAAGAGCGCTGAGCATATTTGGTTCTTCAGTTCTTGTTGGATGCATGAATACAATGCTATGATCTCGGAACTGTCCCATGTAAAGTAAGCAAGCTGAAAGTTTTTTCACCAATCTGTAGCGTGTCAAGTCCTTACTAGAGGTGTTACCAATTCAAAACAAGGCAGTGCTCATATTCTCCATAACGGCTGTGTAAGGACATTGCTCATTAGTTTCGGCAACAATTTCTGCCGGTTTCCAGTGTTCCGGAGGGAGAGCTCCGGACAGAAGAGCTGTGAGACATGTAGGCTGAGATGAGGACTAGTGGAACCATCTCCATTACAAAGAAGCCTGCCAGAACTGACAAGCACTGCCAAGGTATGGAAGCCATAAAGCTGTCTTCAGGTCTCATCTTTAAGGTGATGTCTAAGATATGCGCAGGGAGGGCTATTGAGGCCACATAAAGCTCCTCGAAAACATCCAACTTTTCTCAGGAAGGAGAAACCAAACTAGGATTACATGATGGCCCTATTACATGCTAAGCTCCAGATGTAGAGGCTCCTCTCCTGTACTAAAATTGCTTTTTCTGATTGTATTGCACACTGTGAGCTTCTCAGAATGCAGACATTCAGCATCATCTGGCCCTCTCCTCCCCAGCACCCCCTTTCATTTATTGGCCTTCAGTCCTTTCAATCATGAAGGCTCAGCATCAGATCTGAGTGGTCCTTAGGGCAGTATGCATGCAAACACAGCCCACCTGGAAACACCCACTCTTCCAGACTGACATCCACCCATATGGACAATATGATATTTGCATAGCTCCTCTCCAGAGCCAGCTTACTGCTTGCATCAGGGCTGAGGGCTCCTGAGAGGAGAACGGAGGCAGGGTGCTGTGATGTTTTCTGGAAGCTATTCACAGCACCCTGCTGGCCCCTCCCAGCAACCATGATCTCTTTGCATTGTATAGAGAAGCACAGAGATCCAGTGATGAAATCACTAGGTCTAAAATAAAGGTATGTATTGAAAATGGAAAGGGCTGGAATGGAAATGCCTTTAGCATGTTGATGAGGGGGAAGGTAGAAACTATAAGCAGATTAAACTTTCTCATATGAAGATAGAATTCGTTTTTAAAGTATATTTCACATCATTACCCAAACCCCTTCCAGCTGCCACCCTCCTATCCATTTATAGCCTTTCATTGACCTTTTAAAAATAGAGTGCTTTCCAACATAAAGGATCCACTGGAGTAAATGGAAGAATAAGGGTCAAATTACTGCTGAAGGACTCATAACAGTTGATTTACTAAAGAAAATTGACTTTGCAAGGGAAGTAGCACTTTGTAGGAGAATTTTCCCCAAAGCTTAGTGAGTGAGGTGAAGCTCTGGGGAAAAGTATCCTACAAAGTGCTACTTCCCTTGTGAACAGTCTATTAGACTTTAGTAAATGAACCCCATGGTGTCAAGTGAACCTGCCACAATTTGAACATATAAAAAAAAATGCATGTCAGAACAATCCGATCCGTAGATCTGAAGATAAGAGGAAACTGAGGTTATATGCAAATTAGGTTGTAAATGAAGTTGACCACACCCCTTCCCACTCCCTTCTACATGGTACCCTTTACAATAAATGGCTAATTTGGGGGAAAACCTTAACATTCACATGAAAAGTCAATATTTGCAGATAACGACCCAAACTTCTTGATCTACTTATCACCAGGGGTGGACTGACAACTCATGGGGCCCCCGGGCAATAGGAGATCATGGGGCCCCTGTGCCCTAGCCCACACTCAAACCACACCCAAAAAAAGCCTATGAAAGGTACCAAGGGCTTCTCATAGGGCCCCCTACAGACCTCCAGCCCTCGTGCAGTGCCCGAGTGCCCGAATGGTCAGTCCGCCCCTGCTTATCACATTGTTCTCACTTACGCATTTTTTTCATCATGTGCTTGAGTCAGATTGCCCATGTTATTCACAATAAAATGTTTCTTCCTAAAGCAGATAAGAAAATATCTGAAATAAAAAGGAAGTTACTGTGCTTTTGGATGACGAGACCCCAATGGAAAAAGTGATCATGAAGAAAAAGCACTCAAAATTCCCACGAGGCTGGCAACCACAGAAACTATTCAGACTAATCTATATCAGACTGGCAGTAAAGATTTTAATAAAAACTACAGCATGTTTAAAGTTTCCAATTTAAGGCCACCCACTCAGCATGTGCTGACATCTCAGACCTCAGGCTGTACTAACTGTGCTAGTAAATGGAGATACATGGCTACCACGTACACAGGAGGCGGTACTGATGGTATTGGAAGCAGGGGTGGACGTACCATTTGTTCAGATCAACAAGGGCTCCCTGGGAAATAGAAGTCTAAATTAATCCTACTAGATGAGGGTTGGACAGGAGTTGGGGCTACCTCCAAATGACACATAGACCACAACACTGCTCTAAACAAGCTGGTAGTATGAAAGTAGTGTCAGGCAGAGATCACCTCCTTATTTAAAGTGGTTGTAAACCTCTGACTTGAAATATGAATAAAGCATGTCCCTCTATAGCAGAGGTGTCAAACTGGTGGCCCTCCAGCTGTTGCGGAACTACAAATCCCATCAAGCCTCTGCCTGTGGGAGTCATTCTTGTAACTGTCAGCCTTGCAATGCCTCATGGGACTTGTAGTTCCGCAACAACTGGAGGGCTGGCAGCTTGAAACCCCTGCGCTATAGTGTGTACTTATCTCAACCCAGGGCACCAAGTGTAATTTCTGTCCGCTGCCTTGTTTCTCTGCTATCTGCATGAGTCACTTCAGATGAGTTTTCCTGACACCAAGAGAAAGATGGTGACAGGAGGGACCTCTAGCAGATTGACAGCCTTAGATCTGTTCCTCTGTAATGTGTGAAGGGATGGGGGGGCCTCTTCCCTCCAGGCAGCTCTCACTAAGCTCTGCAGAGTGTAACATCAGTTCTCCACCTCTGCTTTTAAGAGCTGAGAGATCCTGTGTAAATTCTGTACTTTGAATGGATGTAGAGGAAATATGGCTGCATGCCAATCCTCCAGCCTACTGGTAGATATGATGTACGGATCGCAGGGGGTTGCAGGTCCAGGTACACATCATTCTGCCCTGCCCCCTGCTCTCTGCTCACAACAACTGGAGCCAATGGGTCCCACTAATGTTTCTGAGCCTGTGAGGTGAGAGAGAGACAAGAATTACTGCAGAAGGGTACAGCTCTGGATCAAGATAGGACTTAGGTAAGTATAAAAAGAGGTGAGGGGTTGATACAACTAGGGAATGCATTGAGGTAAAAAATGTCTAGCCTTTAGAACCACTTTAAAGAAGATCTAAGTCCCTTTTGAAAGTTCAATTCTGCTTTAATAAATAGGTTTTATAGAGATCCACACATCAGTCCTAAAAGAGGGACAAATGAGAAGGAAAGAGGGACAGATGGATTTGGGCCAGAAAGAGAGACAGTCCCTCTAAATGAGGGACAGTTGGGGGTTATACCATTTGGGCTAAAAGTGAAGGGTTCTAGCTATATGGACTCCAGTTGCCTTGTAGGAACCCTAAGAGAGTTTTCGTATCACAAAAGTTATTCTTCATCTGTATCTTTTTATCTATCTAAGATACTCTCTAATCGGATGATGAGGAGATTGTGACATCACCACCCACCTCTCCATCTAGTCCAAACAAAGACAGCTTTGTGGTTGCTACTACAGTGATTCTGCACTTCTATGGGGATCAGCCAGTCATGTATACTTACTTTGATCCAAGCTGGACCAAACTATGCAAAAATAGCTCATACCTGGAATTCAACTTTTTTTTCCCCTCAAAACTGTACATGTTGACTTGTTGGCGCAAGAGTAGCAGAACAGTATTTATTGTTGCATGCACTACCCACGTTGGTGGACATTTCCTTGGTAGGTGGTAATAAGCAAATGTTCAAAAGCCTGCTATATCTGAATTAAATATGAGATAATATAAATCTGAAGTAGACACTCCTTTGCAGCAGCGGTAAACCAAATTACTAAATTTTTGCCATAAAAATGTATTCTCTAAAGCCCAACTTTAACCCAAACATCTTTTTTTTCTTTTTTTTGGATTGAGTGGGGAAGAGTTGGCCATGCAAAATTTCTCTCATTCTGACAACCCCTCCCCCCCGATGGAACAAGTGATTCCCCATCTACACTAAGAAGCATGGATGGATGAATCCTCAGTGTCGGCCATTGTATCCTGACAGCCGGAACACATGGTTATCAGAAGCCCACAACAGTACCTGCAGCTGATTGGAATTTTTCCCCTTCCCTCTACTGACATAATTTGATTTTTAAAAAATTTACTTTTTTGAGCTGGGAGGTGCCCAGTAGTATACATCAACCAAAATGTGTTTTATGCATGGCCAGCTTTAGATGCTCGATCAGGTTTTGATGCTTTCTGATTATGGCAGAAGGGCAAAGAGACAGGAAAGGATAGGAAGTCTCTTTAATGGGGACCATTAAAAAAAAAATGAGTTTTTATAAAGAGTAGGGAAAGATGAATTCTGTGTCTCAGTGACCCTCTGCTCCCCTTTTAGTCTATCCTGGTGTCAACAGGAAGCGAGGAGAAATTTCAAATTGGGGTCGAACACAGCAATAAAAAAACAGACCGAACCACTAATCATTCTCCGCACAATCCAAAGCTTAAAAATAAATAAATTTAAAAAAATTTAGGCTGCAGTTTGGTTTCAATGTTGGAATATCTCACCATCACTGCATGTGCAGATATGGGTGTTTCACTGGCAAACCTATACAGACATCAGCAGTACACCAGGCACTACACCTTCCAAAAAAAGCCATGACTGTGCATTGTTCGAACTTTCATGGGCGTTGGTTGCACCCGCCCTTTGGTGAACCGCTTCACTTTGTACCTGGCAAAGGCACCGATTCTATTTCCATCCCTGGTGCTAATTAAATAAATCTCAAACTAAAAAAGTGTATGTGTCACTAAAAAGCTTTCTCCTGTCTTACATAATTAAGTAGAAGTTTAATAGAAGCCTAATGCTCATTACATTTAACTGCAATCAGCCAAGATACTGAGCTCCCCAAGAATTAAATACAAAGCAGATGCATTATTTATAGATTGACTTTAATAGGCATTAGTACACAATCGTATGGGTTTCCATCTTTATGAAACAGTTATCTGCAGTCATTTACACAATTAAACTGCTGAATATTTAAACGGCACAATACACATTTAGAAAAGACTCTCACAAAAACGATGTAAATGCTAATTGGCCTAAAGAAAAAAATACAGCATATGTTTAATTATTTTTATCTCATTGTGGGTTTCTATGTATATGCACATAACACACACGCCAACATTCTGAGCTTCGTATGTAGGAGTCTACCTTAAAGGACTTGCCCACTAACCATACCAGATTATGACTGTCCCGGGGTTTCAACAGAACCCCACTGTCTTCTGGATCTGGGCTGTGTCCTTATATCCCTGAGGTGTCTAAAGTTGTGGGGTATGGGCGTCTTTGTGTAATTCCAGTTAGAACGAAGGTGAGAGAGTATAGGTTTGCTTTATTTCACAACATCCTTAAAGGGCTTACCTACCAACCATCCCAGATTCTGAGAGAATGTCCTGAGGTTTCCCCACCATCACATGGATCCAGACTGTGTCCTCATATCCATGAGGAGTCCAACTTTTTGAAGTTCTAAAGTTGAGGAGTTTGAGTATCTTTGCAATTTTAGTTAGCAAGAACAAGAGAGTGAAGGTTTGCTTGATTTCACAACATCTTGTATTTTAAAGTGAGCCTTTCCATCATTCATGCATGTGGCACCATCATGATCGGCACTCTCAGCTATGTCAAATGCACGCAGTAATTCCACAAAGTGGTCTAAGCTAAATAAAAAGCACTAATACTAATATAAGAGTTTCAACCTTTCTTCAAAATTCAGCATCTAAACCCTCATCTCCAACTCTAACCACTCCCCTTCGTGTTCACTTTAAACCTACTCTACTCACAACTGCTAAAAAGGCCCACAAGAGATAGCTATATGTGGTTTCAAATACTTTGAGAAACCCCACTAATAGGCCAGAAACCCAAGACCGTCCACTGTACAAAAAAAATTACTTCAGTTTGTGACCTTGGAACAACAATAAAAACCCAAGAGAGCAACATAGCTTCTAAACCACCTTCCATACTCTGAGCTTAATGCAAAACTTTAAAATACAACAGAACTCAACTGTCCCTTGGATCTGATCTGTGTCCTCATATCTATGAGGTTTCCCACTTTCTGAAGTTCTAAAGTTGGGAGTTATGGGCATCTTTATGTAATTCCAGTTAGCATGAAGGTGAGAGAGTGTAGGTTTGCTTGATTGCACAACATCCTGTAATTTAAAGTGAGGCTTTCCATTGCTCATTCATGTAAACATAGTGGTACTGTCAAGATCAGCACTCTCAGCTGTGTCAAATGTGCTCACTATTTCCACAAATCATGTGGTTTAAGCTCAATAAAAAGCACTGATACTAGTAATAATATAAGAATTTCAACCTTTCTTCATATTCAGCATCTGCATCTCCACTGTCCCCTATATTCACATTAAACCTACTTTGAAGAACCCCTCTAGGAGGCCAGAAACCCAAGACCTTCTACTGTATAAATGATGACTTCAATTTGTGGGCTTAGAACAGCAATAAAAACCTAGCAGAGCTTCTAAACGTTCCATACTCTAGAATTTGAGATAGGGCCTATGGTCTATGCCTCCTTCCTCATCCCACAAAATTAATTATTTCAGTTTTTTTGCTGGAAGCCCCAGGCCAGAATGACATGCCCTGCTCCAGGAGCCACTTGAGGTAACTTTAGCCACTTGGGAAGTATACTTTAGGGTCCTGTTAGATCTATGGGTGCTAGAAGAGGTGAGTTTTGTTTGGCATGTGCATTGTTGAGTGACAACCTGCATTTCCTTTGTGCAATCACTTGCATTTTCATGTGTGTTAACATGTTTTTATTGCTATTGAATTTAGAAGTTGGAGTGGATAGGGTTAACAGCCACTGACCAAGGTATCAAACTGAATGTTATATGCATTTTGTAGCTCTGCCAATAACTCCTCTGGACCCCCCCAATGCAATAAAATGCAGAAAAAAACGAACATGTCGTGTTTTTAAAACGCACTCAGAGATGAGAACTGATTATTTATGGCTTCCCATTGCCCAACGGATAAAATTCAAAACATTAACAATAACATATAAAGCCATTTATAACTCTGCCCCAAATTACATCACCAATCTTGACTCCAAATATCACCCAAACTGTCCTCTCTGCTCCTTCTACGACCTCCTTCTCTCCAGCGCTCGTCTCCTCCTCCCATGCTCGTATCCAGGACTTCTCCAGAGATTCCCCCATCATCTGGAACTCTCTACCCCAATTTATCAGACTATCACCTACTCTGCTCACTTTTAGGCAATCTTCAGAGAAGCCTATCCTACCCTCAGCTAATAATGGAATCTTCTACTCCTCCTACTAGTCCATCCCCCACAGTTACTACCTTTTGTACCACTAGCCCCTCCCTCTTAGACTGTACGCTACAAGGAGCAGGGCCCTCCTAACCCTCTTGTATTGAACTGTATTGTTGCTGTACTGTCTCCCGTTATATTGTAAAGCGTTGAGCACACTGTTGGTGCTATATAAATCCTATATAATAATAATAATAATTATGGAGACGTTGGACATATGCAATATACAGCATTGTAAAGTGCAACAGTGTAAATGTGGCCTAATAATAATAACTTTTTTTCGTCCTTTTGTCTTTAGGTTCTTAACCCCTTTGCGCTGACAGTACTCAAATATGCAGCCTCTTGGCGGGTGGGCCTTGATGCCGAGAGGCTGCATATTTGCGTACCCAAATGTAAACAAACTTACGCACTCCCAGAACAGTTACTGGTGCCGGACGGAAAGTTTTTTGATCATGTGGCCACTGTGGCAGCCAATCACGGATTCACATGAACTACAACCTTGCCCCGCCTCCTGGCATTCAAAACTCCTTAAAAGGGCATTAAGGGTTTAAAGTCGTATTAAAATCTTGTTTTTTTTAAGCACTTTCATAAAGTGATTTATTCACTTACTGAATATACAGCTTCTTAATCTTTTACTCCTTGCCCATGTTCCAGCTTAAGCTGATGCCATGACTGCTGACCCAGGGTTCCTGCTTTAAGATGGCTCCTTTCTCTTACAGTATCCTAATGGGGCCACATCTGCATGCAGGGACTAGAGTTGTGTCTCCCTACACTGTGTGCATCAATAGAAACACTCATCTGCATAGCTTAGGATGTTAAGCTGCCCCCTGCTCTTCTTTCCCTTCTCCAAGCAAACAGACTACTGAAGACTGCACTGTCCACTGTTAGCTCTTTCCTGGGAAGACCAGAAGTTCTGGAAAGCAGCACTGAGAGAGCTAGAGTCAGCAGCACTAAAATCTGTAAACTGCTGGGGTAGGAATTTTAACAAATGTTTATTTTTTTGTGCATAACATGTTAAGCTAAAAAACGCTTTACTACTACTTTTTTTTATGAACGTGACCTGATACATCAAGAATCGCTTTCTCTGTGTACAACTAGGTGTCGGGGCAGTTCAATTTGTTGACAGATAATGGATGCTGCAGTGAAATGGGTTAATATTTTTGGTGATGGCAGCAGAGATTTTCACATCTGGAAGCAATTTCCTATTGTGTCTGTTTTCCTCAGTTCAGGGGTCTTGAACTGCAGTCCTCCAGGGCTGTAAACTGTCCAGGATACAAGGCTGTTTGTGCTTGACAGTGTGTGTCAATCAGGACGAATGAGAACCTTCATGGCCCACCTGCACAAATTCCCTCCAAGGCAAAGTTCTTCCCTGTTTATGGGTGTAATTTATGTCCTCGGATTATACAGAACACAACCCTCAGCAGCTTCTTTGAATTCCTCAGCTTGGTGTCCCCGTGCATGGATAATAGGTGGAAGTAAGCTGGAAGTTATTCACAAATATTGTGTTGTTTTTAAAAAGTAGTAAAATTTTTATTTAAAGAAGAACTTGGGTCTAAAACTAATCTACTGTGTATTTCTGTAACCTGTTAACAATTGTGTCTCCTTTTCTGAAGAAGGCAGGGCGTCAAATTAACTGATCTTCTAAAGCTGCCTTTGTCAATTTTTTTTTTTAACACAGAGGGACCCTTCCGATCTCAGGGAATTCCTGCTAGAAATTACTGCATCTACAACTCATGATACATTAGTGTGATGGCCAGTGAGAAGAATACTCCTCACACTTATGAACATTTGGCAGAACTACCCCCTTTACAGATAGCTAAACAGATCTTTGCTGTCAGTGGGAACTTATCTGAGACACAGAAATTGTTCATTGATCATGCAACCCCTAGTAACCTCTGGAGAAACTCTAGAGTTCAAATTAGCTGATCTTCTAAAGCTGCCTTTGTCAATTTTTTTTTAACACAGAGGGACCCTTCCGATCTCAGGGAATTCCAGCTAGAAATTACTGCATCTACAACTCATGATACATTAGTGTGATGGCCAGTGAGAAGAATGTTCCTCACATTTGTGAACATTTGGAAGAACTACCCCCTTTACAGATGGCTAAAAAGATCTTTGCTGTCAGTGGGAACTTATCTGAGACACAGAAATTGTTCATTGATCATGCAGCCCCTAGTAACCTCTGGAGAAACTCTAGAGTTCCATGGAACCATGGTTGAGAAACCCATCCTAAAGTATCCTTTTGTAACCTTTCTACCCTAGAAGAACCCTTGAAATCAACTTTTAGGGCTGGGGAACCCCTGCTAAAAACAATTCATTGGTGGCCAAAGGGAAGAACGCCCCCTTACAGTGGTGGTCAGAATACCACTCTTAGAAATGACTAAACAGATTGTTGGTGTGTGCCGCTTGCTTTTTCAAGTGGCACTAGCCCCAGAACTATGGAGGCACCTTAGGGTTGCCATCTCATCCCTTTAAAACTGAACACATACTAATTACACAGGTTCTGTGGCTGAATAAGGTGGTAATTCAACTCCCTTAGTTTTTTTAAAGGGATGAGGTAGCAACCTTAAGGCACCCTGAAATAGGAAGTCAATCAGCTACAGGCTCAGGGAACCCCAAGCAATCTCTGGGGGAACCCTAAGGTTTCAAGGAACCCTGGCTGAGAATGGCAGTCCTAAACTCTTGCTGTAGGGCCTTTTTATATCTAGAGGTGCCTTTTTATAACACTAGGTATGTGCCTTGTATTACGTCAATGTGCCTTTCCTTTGTGCATTGACACACATTTTCAATAAGTTTTTGAATTTAGAATGTGCAGAGGATAGGTTTAACAGCCATTGATCAAGACTTGCTAAGACCCCCAACACATGAAAATGCATGTATATGCAGTGACTTCTATAGGTCTCTCAACAGACAAAAACACAAAAAAGGACATGGGAGTAGGCAATCACTGGAATTCATAAAGAGCATTGCAAACGCTCAATAACAAAACCATCTCCAGTTCATTTGAAAAATGTCACTACTTGCGAAAGATTTATGTACACATCGGAAACATGTTTAAATTTATCACATGGAAGGATGCCGGGTGACGGCACTGAGGCCAGAGTGTCCATCAGGGATGAGCTCTGGCATGTTTGGACAGGAGTCTGAACCCACCTGAGCTATCCAGCCGAAAAGCTGTCAAAGTCGACAGCCAATCAGAAGGTGGAGGCATTCCATGCCCCATAGCTGCACGTATGCAAGATGCATGTATACGCACAGTTGTGAAGAAGGGAATGCATTAGCCACTATGATTGGCTGTCATCTTTGACAGCTTCCTGGCGGGATAGCGTAGGCACGTTCAGATTCATGTCTAAACACTCCTGAGCTCACCACTGCTCACCAGATTCTTCTTCCTTAGTGCATACTCATCTCCTGGGCTGCACAGGGTCATTGGTTGTTAGGGTAGGTTTAGACAAATGCGGATTGCTTTTCAGAGGCAATTGACAGGCTATGAGGAGGCAATGTGGTGCCTCCTCACCTCTTATCCTAACCCCATTTTTTCTGAAAAAACATGCCGTAACCACATGCATTGCATGCAGATTTTGGCCAGTAGTTGCACTTCCCCATTCACTTGAATGGGTTGCATTTGGTGGACGCCAGCAATATGTTGGATCATTTTTGCCAAGGCAGTGAAGTGAGACATGGGGAGGAGAGAATGGGTGGTTGGGAGGTGCTCAACAGTGCATTTTACCACTCCCCAACTGCTAGTCTAAACAGGGACTTACAGTAGTTTTCAGCCAACAGTATTCTAGCAACCAATGACTCTGTGAGACCAGCAACGTTCAGATCTTTTAGAAGGTAAAGCCATATAATTAGTATATAAGGTATTAATAATGCCGCGCTCCTATTTGTATACATATATATCTCTATGTCTCTATATCCAATAATAGCTCACAAGGATTCACATTATATAAAGCCATATAATTATTTTATCTGTATATTTAGCTTTTTTGCTTGGAGACCAGCTTTAGGGCCAATTCACACCAGATGCAGTGGGATGCATTTTTAACTGCACTCCAAATGTAGAGACATCCCAAAATCCAGGTTTTCCTATGGGCATAGGAATACAAAAATGTGTGCAAATGCATGGAAATACATCGCAACGCAGTGCACATAAAAGCCCAAAAAAGAAAGAAGGCAGACGTGAACTCAAAGAAAATGCAAACTTAGGAAAAATGCACCGCAAATGTATGCAAATTAATGTAAAAACATGCGTCCGATGCACATCACTGCATGAGCAAACATGCACTGTAAACCAGCAGTTTCTGGTGTGAACGGCCCCTTAAACTGGTTGCAAACCTCTGTCATGAAATATGAACAAAGAATATCCCTCTATAGTGTGTCATTTCTATCTGCTGCTCTGGTCCTCTGCTATCTGTATGGTCACTTCTAATACATTTTACTGACACTAAGAGAAAAATGGTGACAGGGGAGAGATCTCCACCAGATGGACAGCCTCAGCTCTGTGAGCTGTGTGGAGGGGGGAGGGGGGGAGGTGTCTCTTCCCTCCAATCAGCTCTGAGAGCTCTCCTCACTGAGCTCTGCAGAGTGTAACTTTGGCTCCCCACCCCCTTTTTCTGAACTCTCCGATAAGCTTTATAAATTCAGCAATTTGAATGAATGTAGAGAAGAGACTGCTACAGGTAAACAGGTGCAACTTATGCAGGATGATTTGCTTAATCTCTGTGTATCACCTGAGACCAGTCACTTCACTGGGTATATGACGGTTTAAAACCACTTTAAAGTGTTCCTAAACCCCAGACCCTGCATTCGCTATATCTGGTCTCCCACAGTACACAGAACATGGAAATGCAATTATTTTAGGAAATATAAACTGCTAAATACCTTTTCTCATCAGCAGTATATAGCAGTCTTGTGACTACTACCAGTATTCATAAGAGCACTGGTTAAAGGTTGTAGGAGGAGCTTTCATTCTGCTCTAGAAGGATGCAAAACCCCTGACCTCTGTCTGGACAGTGCTGATTGGCTCTGTGCTGATCACATGCACTCTCCCAAGAAAAAAAACAACTCTATAGCAATACACACTGTACTGAGCATGTGCAGAAGGGCTAATGGTTCAGTCTGTCTTATCAGCATGGACATTTGAACAAGCGGAGGAACAGGGAAGTCAGCCCAAGAAAAAAAAAAAGAAACTATCAAGTCATACACACCAAACTGAGCATGTTCAGCTTGCCCCTGAGCCTCTGTTCTATCAGCAGATATTTAGGAGACACTGGAAGAAGAGGAGGATCAGAGAAGACAGGATCAAACAGCATTTTTACACAGTGCAGAGGATTAACCCCTTAGGTTCCACAGTGAATATAACAAGCATGCTTTACTACATATACAGATTGATTTTACTGTTGTGGGTTTAGTGACACTTTAAGATAAATTAAAAAAAATGTATCAAATTACGCATTTACTGAAAATACTCTGTACTTTCCCTTTAACAACGTTCCCGAAATATAAACGACCAATCAGGCACCCAGGATCTGCCTGCCCTGCAGTTAAAATAAGTCCTTTCTTTGAACAGGGAACCTCCTAGAGATTGCTTCACATTTAACAAGTAAAATCTAACTATAAACAGGTTCTACGCGTAATACCGACAAAAAGCTTCCTTTCCAAATCTGTCTCTACAGCAACCAAAGATTAGGGAAAATATAAAAACAGTTGTAGCTGAAGTCACCGAGTCTTCTGCCCTAGCCCAGTTCGTCACAAAGATTGTAAAGTCATTAGTCACAGGCAGAGCGGTCGTACAAGGAACGCAGAGCACAAAATCTGCATTGACAAATCTCCATCATGGCTGGCACCGCACATACGCATGGCCAGGAGAGCATCAAAGGGTAATTGCATTTATACAACATACAGCGTGACGTCCTTGTATACGGAAGAGCAATTAGACCGTTGCCTTGACGTTCAAACAAACAAGCCGATATGGATTTCACATGCAGATATACACACAAACTTTAGGCATATGATAATTTGGTTCCAAGAAACGCAGATTTCAAACACAGGCAGAAAGCCTCGTCCTCGCTGGCAGTGGCTGATACATCTGTGTACCAAACCTACTAATACAGTCCCACTCAAGCATGGTTTCATCTCTTTCCTTATTTTATTTTTTTGCTAAACTTTTAAAAGCCTGATGATCATTTTATGGCATGGTTGAAAGGGTTAGTTCACCTTTACCAAAAAAACTGTCTACACAAGTAAGGGGCACCTGTAGATTATTATTATTATACAAGATTTATTATTATTATTATTATTATTATAATACAGGATTCATTATTATTATTATACAGGATGTATTATTATTATTATTATACAGGATTTATATAGCGCCAACAGTTTGCTCAGGGCTTTACAATATAACGAGAGACAATACAGAAACAATACAGTTCAATACAAGAGGAAAAGGAGGGCCCTGATCCTTGGAGCTTACATGAAAACAAACGCCCTTGATATACACTCACCGGCCACTTTATTAGGCACACCTGTTCAACTGCTTAGTAACACAAATTGCTAATCAGCCAATCACATGGCAGCAACTCCATGCATTTAGTCCTCTAGACATGGCGAAGACGACTTGCTGAAGTTCAAACAGAGCATCGGAATGGGGAAGAAAAGGGATTTAAGTGACTTTGAATGTGGTATGGTTGTTGGTGTCAGACGGGCTGGTCTGAGTATTTCAAAAACTGCTGGTCTACAGGGATTTTCATGCCCAATCATCTCTAGGGTTTACAGAGAATCGTCCGAAAAAGAGAAAATATCCAGTGAGCGGCAGTTGTGTGGATGAAAATACCTTGTTGATGTCAGAGGAGAATGGGCAGACTGGTTGCTGAGACATTCATGACAGAAGACATGCTGGTTAATTAGATCCTGTCTAAATTGGCCCTAGTATGTGTATGTATGAATGTAAGTTAGGGACCTTACATCAGGACTTGAAAAAGCCACTCGCCAAATGCGAGGAGAAATTCCTCTGTGGCGATCAGCAAGCACAGGTGAAGCATGTAGCGACTGCACCTGCGCTCCAAGCCTCATTGTGAAGCCGAGTTCTGGTTTACAACTTCCAGTTTCCGGCTTCTTTGGCTATGCTGAGAGGAGGCAACCTCTCCACGGCCATGGGGGACTCGGAGGAACTAGGAGTAAGTACTGTATACAACATGTCATATCACTATAATGGAGTACAGGGGAGCTGGGATATACATTACTGTGTACAGTTTTATTTTGGAGTCTTTACTCTAAAGGAAAATGTAATTGCATAAGCTTTAAGGGGGCGTGGTTGGGGGTGGGCCAGAGGTGGGGTTTGGGGTGGACCGGGGTGGACCTGGGTAAGGTTGGGTGGGGCAACTGGTGGAGAGTAGGTTTTGTGATCGGCTAGTAGGTCTGGACTCTAAATTTTAACCCCTGCCTTAGATTATACACCCCTTGAGGGTTAGGGACTGATGTGAATGTACAATATATATGTAAAGCGCTGCGTAAATTGACAGCGCTATATAAGTGCCTGTAATAAATAAGAAGGATCCAACCTGCCTTGTTTCAATGGTTAAGGCTGGCGGTGGTGTAATGGTGTGGGGGATATTTTCTTGTCACCTAATAAAGTGGCCGGTGAGTGTAGGTATAGGCTAAATTTGGACCTTCCAAATCCCAGTTAAAAAACTCCCAGAGATGGCATTGTCCCATCATGTCTTGTTGCTAGGACATTGCTAAGACCCTCCCCTCCCTCACATGAATGCTATTGCCCTTAACACTAACATATCTTGCAAATTACCATTTTGGGTTTTTTTTAATATTCTATCTACACAGATCTGATGAAGGGGGTGTGGTTTTGGCCCCTGAAATATGTTGTCTGTTGCTAACCACTTACAATTTTTAAAAAAAAATACACTTCAGAGGTGCTGGGACCGCTTATTCCAATGGTACAACCACAAGGAAATCTTCAAACTAGCTCACCGGATCTTGTGAGACAGCTCTCAAACACAAAAGCCTCCCTCAATGGGTACCTAGAAGCAACTCAAAGTATCAACATACCAAGCAGCACCAAACCACACAGTAAAAGAGTTCAAAGTGCTTTTAATGGTTTGTAATACTGTCCCATAAAAACAACCAAAATGCATTTTGGGGGCAATAAAAACTCCCCCTTCTTCTTGTCTTATAAGAATACTTCTAATTGAATTGTTATTCCAATCCTGCTTTTTCACCAGATCAAATATAGACTGATTGAGTTATAGTTTACCATTCCATTCAAGTCCTTTTTCTATTCTTCTAAGCCATGGTGGAGTTTTGTTGCCTCTGAAATGGGTTGGATGCTTCTAAATGGCAAAATTATGACAATTCAATGCACTTGGACTCTTTCACTTTGTGGTTTGGCACTCATTTGTGAGTTTATACTTTGAGTTCTCTTACCCTTTGGTTTGGTGCTCCTTTCAATTGTTTATGTATATAATATATATGGCCTTGGGTTGAAGTGGTTATACCAGGACAGTGGTTGCAGCTATAACCATGATCCTGGTATAGTTCTTTTCTGTTGAGCGATTCCCTTCAAAGTAAAAACGATTCCTGTAGTTATACATCCACTCCATCACTTTTACAGGCAGTGGAATCTCCCCCACCACTGCCTTTACTGGGCTCTCCCATCCAACGGGGCAAATGCAAATGCTCACATAGGTCCCGCACATATATGTAAATGACGATCGCACAACACACGTAAGCTATTTTCACAAACGTCAGAGCAAGAAAAATAATTCTAGCACCAGACCTCCTGTGTAACTCAAAACTGGTAACCTGTAAAGGCTTTTAAAGCACTGCCTATAGAAATTTATAGGTATCGTCGTTTGGCACCGTTCAGCGGGCACACTCAATTTTAAAGAATTACATGTCTGCTATCTGTTTAGTCAGCGTACCAAAAAAATACATTGTGTTTGTGTTCACTAAAATTCATTAAAGTGTATTTTTCAACAAAATTTGCATTTGAAAAACTGCTGGGCAAATATCGTGTGACATAAAAAATTGCAACACCCACCATTTTATTCTCTAGGGCCTATGTTTAAAAATATGCAATGTTTGGGAATTCTAAGTCACTTTCTAGCAAGAAAAATTGTTTTTATTTTTTTACATTAATGAGAGAAATGTCCGAATTAGCCTGGGGGGGGGGGGTCACGTGGTTAAATAATCTCCTAGGTATCCATCGGAGGGTACTTCTGTTTCTTAGATGTGTCCCATTGGAATCCCCTCCCTCATGTGACACTGTGTGGGCCTACAGCCTGGATGCTCTGTTCCAAGCACATTATACTGAGAGGAGGTCACATACTCCCCCATACTTGAAAGCATTGGGCATTCCCAGGAGGGCTTTGCCAAGCTGGCATGGTGCTTGGAGAAGGTTGCAAAGTGAGGGGGCTGTTCTTCCAGGAGAACTTGCCACTTTGCCCTGATTGGGGTTCTTTACCCAAATTCTGACCATGGTTTGCCATGGGTCACTGCACTTTACATTATCAGCCTGCTGATTAGGAGGAAAATCAAGGCAGTATCCAGTGAGCAATCGAAGAATAATAAAGTCTCCTTTATTATCTGGTTACCTATGACCATTATTTAACATCTTTTAGTACAAATTTCTGAAAAAAAGTGTGATTTTTTTCTTGTGTCTGAGAAAAGGAAATCCTTACATTAGGCTCTCCTGAATTTTCAGACGCAGAAGGATTACCGATATATCCAGGGAATACACAGGAAAATTGTAATACGAATCTGTCTTAGATAATCCAGTGTGAGTTCTGGATAAATGGCTCAGCTTCATATTTTACCAAGTTTGACAAATGGAATTTTAATAACCATGTATATGAGTATTTCTGTTTTTTGGAGTGCAGGCCATATATTAGCATGTGTTTCCACAAAGCGCCATGTTCTGTACACAGTAAAGCAAGTATTCTTTAAGGGTCCATTCAGACCTTTGCAGTCCACTGTGGTATTACAGAACACACTCTGATGTACCATAATTTGTACATTAATATGCGCTGCATTAAGGCAGCCACTTGATCTTGTATGGGCTGCCAACACATGGGAACAGACTAAGAAGCAAAGTCAACCAGGGTTCTAATCCTTCCCCACTCTATCCAAAACAAACTTCAAAGTGTAACTAAAGGCAAACTTTTTTTTTAAGTTTTGGATAGATTAGGAGGGATTAGAACACCTATTAGGTTTTTATTGCTGTTTACCATTATTTTGAACAAAGAAAGTAAAAGAAAATCCCACATTTTGGGTCGATACCAAAACAGTAATAGATGGAAAATCTTCTACAGGAGACATTAGTTCTGGTGACCCTGGTAACAGCCCGAAGTTCCCTCACTTTGGAGAGATTTCCTATTAATTCCTGCTTTGGTTACAGGACATCAATCAAGGGAAAACTCCCCTATGGGACACTTTCAGTCTCATTCTTCCTGCTGTATTCTCCGATTACATAAAATAATGGAGAACTGGAGTGGGTAGAGTGAATCCTCTGAAATGACTGTTCCTTATGAAAGTATAAAAAAATATAAGGCACACTCTGAAACTTGGCTCTTCTTTCTGTAATTAACCCCTGCGCGTCGGGGCCCTTTAAGGGTTTCAGAAGTCAGGAGGCGGGGCGAGTTTTAGGATCATGTGACTGCCGTGACACGCAGTCACGGCGATCACATGATCGGGAAAGGTCCCGATCGAAAGAGGAGATCAGGACCTTTTCATGAGTACCGGACATGTGTGCTGGGAGCTCGCAGGGCGCGCGCTCTCAGCACATATGTTCTTTTTTAATAGAATGCAAATGTGCGGCCGCTCGGCGTCTAAGCCCAGTTGTCGGGAGGCCGCACATTTGCATTCGGCCGGCGTGAAGAGGTTAATTGGTCAAAAAAGGAAAGAAACTGCATACATTGTTGTCTCTACCTGAAATCACCTTTCTTGACGCGTTTCACCACTGTTGGCATGCTCACAATCACAGGGGAAGTCAGACTTCCCTTATCCTTGTGAGCAAGCCAGCAATGCTGAAACGCGTCAAAGAAGGTGGTTTTGGGTGGAGACAACAATGTATGCAGTTTATTTATTGAAAATTTAAAACAAAAAGAAGAGCGAAGTTTTGGAGCATGGCTTATATTTTTTATACTTTGATTGAGAGTGGATAGGGGCTGTAGTAGCCAACACCTGAGTCATCTATGTGGGATGAAATGAGGAAGTCTGGAGTGGAGCCATGGGTTTGGGTATGTGACTGTTCCATGTTGGTTGGAGAAGCCATGCACAAAGACCAACTAATATAAGAAGTCAGCAAGGGATCAATTTGTCTATATCTACCTCAAATTAAAATATCAGGCTCAGATGGAAAGCACTTCTAAAGCAATGTGGTAACAAAATAAAATAAAAAAATTTTTCAAAGGGTAAACAGTGCACAACGTTGTGTCTTTAACGAAGCTCATGTTCTAACCTTGCTGCTACTAAGAATACATGGGCAGCACAGTGGCTAAATGGTTAGCACTTCTACCTGACAGTACAAGGCTCGTTGGTTCGAATCTCAACTATGGCACCACCTTCCTGGAATTTGCATGTTCTCCCTGTGCCTGTGTGGATTTCCTACAGGTACTCCGGTTTCCTCCCACACTCCAAAGACATGCTGGTAGGTCAATTGGATCCTGTCTAAATTGGCCCTAGTATATTTATGTATGTATGAATGTAAGTTAGGGACTTTAGATTGTACACCCCTTGAGGGTTAGGGACTAATGTAAATGTACAATATATATGTAAAGTGCAGTGTAAACTGGTGGTGCTATAGAAGTACCTGTAATAAATAAATTGTAACACAATCACACGAGAAAAAAAAAATAAAAAAAAAGGAGGTGCAGGGCTCCAAAAAGCATTGATGACTAGGTAGAAAAGCAAATCACATCATTCATCACTGTAGATCTAGGACTGGATTACATGCAACCTGTTCATTCTGAGTTCACCTGCCATTTAAGTAAATACCAGCAAAATGATTTATAATTTCTGAAAAAGTTAATGAAAACGTTATGCCAAAGTTCCTACATACAACCTCAATACGTTTATACTGCAGGCATGCACATTTTGGTGCTCCATGTAACATTATTCTGTTAGGATCAAAAAAAAAAAAAATCCTTGCTAATGATGGCAGAAAAAAATGGGTGGCAGATAACTATATAGGAGAAATGTGTTCCTTTCCCTCTACTGCCTTTAGTCACATGCCTACTGGGTGCAATAGTAAATTCGGAGCTATGACAAAATATGACAGTATAATAAATTTTACTGCCAAATAAGATCTCAAACTAAAACTATTGTAAGACTTCATCAGCTAAGAAACGTTGTTTTGATCTTAGGGTGTGGAAAATCCCCCATCCGGGGCAAGTCTGTAGCACTTACCCTTGTGACGACTCTTTCCCTTGCTTAACCGACGCTGTATCTCATTTTGTAAGGAGCTGAGTACTGTGTCAGTGCTACATAAGAAAGAATGACATATTACAACTTAATAAAAAGAACTTTTAATAAACAAACATAAAAAAGTTTTTAAAAAAGAATGATATCATATTTTTTGAGGGTAATATGTGGTATGGTAAAGTCCTCTCTGTATTGAGCACCTTGTAAGCCAGGTTCCCCATACATATGCCAGCATCCCTTTTCTAGGAATATACAATAATCTCCCCTAATATCAATGGGACTTTATAGGCAAACTTCTATTAAAACTTGTAATGATCCTTATTTTAATCTCATCATAATTTCTACTACAGTGTGTACATACAGGTGCAAGAAAAAGTATGTGAACCCCTTGGGATTACGTGGAGTTTTGCATGAATTGGGCATAAAATGTGCTCTGAACGTCATCTAAGTCACAACAATAGAAAAAAAAGGCACAGCACACCAACATCAAAACCTCATCCCCACTGTAAAACATGGCGGAGGGAGCATCATGGTTTGGGGCTGCTTTGCTGCCTCGGGGCCTGGACGGATTGTTGTCATTGATGGGAAAATGAATTCCAGAGTTTATCAAGACATTTTGCAGGAAAACGTACGACCATCTGTCCGCCAACGGAAGCTCCGCAGAGGATGGGTGATGCAACAGGACAATGACCCAAAGCATACAAGTAATTCAACAAAACAATGGCTGCAACAGCACAGAATACGCCTTCTGGAGTGGCCCAGTCAGAGTCCTGACCTCAACCCGATTGAAATGCTGTGGCATGACCTTAAGAGAGCGATTCACACCAGACATCCCAAGAATATTGCAACACTGAAACAGTTTTGTGAAGAGGAGTGGTCCAAAATGACTCCAGATCGTTGTGCAGGTCTGATCTGCAACTACAGGAAACGTTTGGTTGAGGTTATTGCTGCCAAAGGAGGGTCAACCAGTTATTAAGTCCAAAGGTTCACATACTTTTTCCTCCCTGCACTGTGAATGTTTACATGTTATGTGCAATTAAACCATGGCAACATCTAATGTTTGTGTAGTATTATGTTCAGCAGACTGTGTTCTTCTATTGTTGTGACTTAGATGACGTTCAGAGCACATTTTATGCCCAATTCATGCAAAACTCCACGTAATCCCAAGGGGTTCACATACTTTTTCTTGCAACTGTATAGTATTTCTACTACAGTGTGTACATATAAAATAGTTGTGCAAACAAAAACTATTACAGAGTTTTACATATTTTGCAGAGGTTTAAAATCAATAACCGATGCGTTTCAGAGACTATGGCTCCTTCTTCAGGGATAACTCTGTAGACAGTACAATGTAATATATCACTAAAACATACACCATTTAAAATCTGCTTGACAGAATATCTCTTATTGATAGCCACATCAAAACATAAACTTCCACAATTAGTGGGAGAAAACAGGAATGGTCTCCACATCACATTACCTATGTAGTGGAGATGAGAAAGAGTGGATAAGGGACGGTGTGATGTCCACGGTTGGAGAGTAATCCTCATCCAATATGTAGTCACCCCAAAATAAATGTTTTAAAAGGCAGCAAAGATTTCAGTCAGCCATGTCCATGGATTGACAAACGTGTGGCATGTGTTAATTCAGGAAATGCATTTTGGAGCATTTCCTGAATGCTCTTCAATGAATGTAAGATGTCTATTTAGATGAGGTAGAGAGGTGGGGTGGAGAATACCTTATCTTTGACAAAAGACACAAGGCATGCTGTGAATGGGGGGCACTGGACCCAGTGGACTGCTGCTATTACTTTAGTAGCAGTGACTACTAGAGTGATTTTCAGCTTCCACAGCGATTGGGCAGGTATGAGACATACTGTAACAAGCTGGACCAATGTAACTATACAATAAAATTCATACCTAAATTTTAGCTTTAAAGCAGCAATGTTAGATGCTTCAAAAAATGAGATGAGAGTTTGTTCAATTGGAGAACTAATATACTCACCTCTCCACTGGCCTGCATCTCCTAACTTAGCTCCATTTGCAGTCTCTTTAACATATGCAACATTTCCCGGAGTGTCAAATGCCCATGTCCCCCACCTCACATCATGGTTCCTTCCTTCCAGCCCCTACATCACTTCCTGTAGTAACCAAGGGGTCACAGGATGAAACTACAGTTTACAATGGGGGACAGAGGCATCTGAATATTTAGAATGTGAAAGTTTAGATTGCTGAAGAGTCTGCAGCACCAGATCGGAGCAAAGGGGAGACACAGGATGCCTGAGAGCAGAGTATAATAGCTTTTCAATTGGAGGGAACTTTCATCGAGGTTCTTTTGAAAGCTACTGAAAAGAACACTTTTATCAGGCCTCATAAGGACTAAAATTCTTCACCACCCAATTCCCAGTAAAAATTCTATCACTTTCAGGTATGGCAAGACACATGAATCCTACGATTTCTAAAGCGAGCAAAATCCTCTCTTGTATTAAAAGAGGTATAGACTCCAGAGAGAGAGATATCATATTACCCCGGTACAAATCATTAGTAAGACCTCATCTGGAATATGTAGTTCAGTTTTGAGCACCAATTCACAAAGAGAACATTGGGGCCCTGGAGAAAGTACAGAGAAGGGCAATCAAACTGATAAGAGGCATGGAGGAGCTCAGCTATGAGGAAAGATTAGAGGAACTGAATTTATTCTCTCTTGAGATTAAAGGGGGATATGATCAACATGTATAAATACATCAGTGGTTCATATAGTGAACTCGGTGTAGAGTTATTCACCCTGAGATCATCACAGAGGACAAGGGGGCACTCTTTACGTCTGGAGGAAAAGAAATTTAATCTCGAAACACGGAAAGGTTTCTTCACAATGAGAGCTGTGAAAATGTGGAATAGACTCCCTCAAGAGTTGGTTCTGGCCAGCTCAGTGGATTGCTTTAAAAAAGACCTGGGTTCTTTCTTGGATACACAGAATATAACTGGATACTAACATTTATAGGTAAAGTTGATCCAGAGACTATCCGATTGCCTCTCGGGGGATCAGGAGGGAATTTTTTTCCTGCAAGAGCAAACTGAGTCATACTTTGCTCGTTTTTTTGTTTTTTTTTGCCTTCCTCTGGATCAACTTATACTGTGGTGTGATTATAACTTTTTTTCTTTTTAATGGTTGAACTGGATGGACTTTTGTCTTTTTTCAGCCAGACTAAACTATGCAACTATGTAACCCCTAACCACCACCTCGTTGTCTCACAGTTAATTGTTAGAGCCCAAGTAAAGTCGCATGAGGATGTAGGGAGCTTGCTGAGCCGTAATCAAGTTTTATATTTCAGTAGAGGTAGGAGCACACACCTTAGGGAAGCCTTTTACCCATGCTGGCAGTAAGTTAAGTAACCCTATACTAGGACAATGAGTACTGGAACCTGGGTTTGACACAGAGATCAAAAATCATTCAAATGAAATATACCCACACTTGTACATAGGCAACAATAAATGCAATCTCCTTTTCACAAAGCCACTCAAATATCCAAAGAGATCTGACCTCTGGAATATCAGACATAAGCTGGATCAACAATTGTCCGAATGGCCTTTAACATATAATGACATTTTCATTTAAAGCCAAAACTGGCCACCTAATTTGAAAGCCCCAGCAATGTTCACTCTCCTAACACCACAGTCTTTGAATATAACTTTCTAAATTACTAAAACTCAGAGAAAGGAGAACATGAAAAAAAAGGATTGAAAAGGGAAATGTGCTAATATATAGAATATCAGTGAAGTATTAGCATAGCATGGAGTATGCATTACATCAACAGAAGGTTCATAGACATGAAGACACAAAAACGTAGCAGGTAAGAGAACTATATTACAATAACATTCAGTTGTCAGATCACATTGAAACTGTAGAGCATAAATTTCAATTTATGAGGCTATAAAAGGCCTATATTTTCAATAAAAAAGGTAAAAATAGCATGGTCACATGGTAGAAAATAACGAAGTAAATAACCCAAGCATTATATCTTAGTGAATTTAGTCTATGGTGCTCTATGTCTGCATAGAACATTGCATAAACATTGGAGGTTTGGCATTGTAAGTCTGTATAAATGTAAAAGAATTTAATCATGGCTATGTCCAGAGGACAGGTCATGTTGTAGGTACAGTGTTTTATATCTGCATAGAGCGTAATAGAATTATATTATGGTTTTGTCTATTGGTGTGTTTATTTTGGAGGTGCAATGTTCAAAGAAGGCAATAGATTTCAATTGTAGTAAAGTCCAGAGGTCGGAACTTGTTGGAGGTTGAGTTCCTAATGTCTGCATAGTGTGTAATAGAATATTATTACAGTTATGTCCAGTGGACAAGTCTTGTTGGAGATGTTCTATGTCTGTATACATTGTAACATAATGATATTATGGTTATGTCCAGTGGGCAGGTCAAATTGAAGATGCAATGTTTTATGTCTCTATAGAGTTTATTGCAATTATATTATGGTTACATCCCGTGGTTAGGTCATGTTGGAGGTGCAGAGTCTTATATTTGCTAGAGCAACGTTTCCCAACCAAGGTGCCATAGAACCCTAGGGTTCCTCCAGAAGTTGCCAAGGGTTTCTTGGGCAACAGGCCATTCTTGCCTCTCAGATAAGTAACCACTATCAACACTTTTTAGCTATTCTGTAAGGGGGGGTTCCAATGACCACAAATATAAGGAGCATTCTTCCCAGTGACCATCATACTAATGTACCATGAGCTGTAGATATAATAATTATTAGTAAGGGTTCCCCAAGGCCGCAAGATTTTTTCAAGAGTTCCTCTGTGTTAAAAATGTTGATAAAGGCTGTGCTAGAGTATAGAATTTTTATGGGTATGTCTAGTGGGCTAGTCATGTGGGAGGTGCAGAGTCTTATATCTGCTAGAGTATAATAGAATTTTTTCTGGGTATGTCTAGTGGGCTGGTCATGTTGGAGGTGCAATATTTTATATCTGTATTGAGCGTAATAGAATTATATTATGGTTAGCTTCAGTGGTCAGATTATGTTGGAGATGCAATGTTCTATGTCTACGTATTGTGTAACAAAATCAAATTGTGGTAATGCCCAGAGGTCAGGACTTGTTGGAGATGTTCTAAGTTGGTATACAGAGTGTAATAAAATTATATTATGGTTATTTCCAGTGGCTTTCAGAGGAAAAACCAAGAACAGGAAAACCACACCAACAGGTTAGAGGCCAAAATGACTTATTCCACTAACACAGTTTCATCTGTAGTTGCGGCCATCGTGCTTAGGGGCTCAAAACTTCCCTCTGCATCAGGGTCTTTGTTGTTTGTAGAAATGCAGATTAATTAATTGAGAAAGGTATTAAAATTGTGGTGGAGGAATTTGCAGATGGTATCAGCAGCCTGCACCACAATTGTACCTACAGATCTTGATTTTAGTAGTATAAATGTTAGTAAAATAAAGGTTGGGCTTTGTATAAACATTTAAAATTGTAGCCAAAGATGAAGGCGTAGTGTTCTAGGTCTAAGTAAGGCATACCAGAATTGTATTTACACCAGGTCCAGTCATCGGGTCATGATGGAAGTCTACTGTTCTATGCCTGTATAGCGTGAAACTGAATTGTGCTATGCAACTATATACAATGTAACTGTATTGTATTCTAACTGTTTGCAGTAGATAGATAATACTAGGCAGGTGTAGTGTCCTGCGAGCTCATTCTACACAATAAATACAGATGCACCTGCCCTGACAGCAATGTGCCCTAGCAGATCGTTGGGAAGTGTTGGCAGAGGTGATCTGGATGCCATATTATAAAACACATCAATCTACTGTCTTTAAAATCCATCCCATTGCAATTTATTTTTCTAAATAAAACGCAATCTGTGCAGGGTTTATGTATTTAGTTAAAATATTATTCTTGGACTTATAGCTTTTATTTGGCAGATTAATTCTTTATAATTGCATTTGGATAAAATTCAATAAATGCAAACAGCGGCAATACACAAATTAGCCCTTTACAAGTCATAACTCTCTACTTGTAATTTAGGAATTGCAACGTGAAATTCAGCCTAAATTGTATATTACAACCCCAGTCTATCGTGCGTATGGTGTTAGGAAAGTTTCTTTTAACAGATTACAACAGGAGCAGACCAAAGCAGAATGTTAAAGTTGTTGTAGATTATGAAGGTTTTTTTTACCTTTATGCATTCCTTGCATGAAGGTTATAAAACCTTCTGTGCTCCTCCTACAGCCCTCCTAATACTCAGCTGAGCCCGATCTCGATCCAGCAATGTGCATGAGAGCCTCGGCTGTCCCAGATCTCCCTCTCTTCATTGGCTGTGACAGCAACAAGAGCCTTTGGCTCCCACTGCTGTCAATCACATCATGGGCAGCACAGTGGCTAAATGGTTAGCACTTCCGCCTGGCAGTACTAGGGTCGTTGGTTCAAATCCCAGCCACGGAACCACCTGCCTGGAGTTTGCATGTTCTCCCTGTGCCTGCGTGGGTTTCCTGCGGGTATTCCGGTTTCCTCCCACACTCCAAAGACATGCTGGTAGGTGAATTGGATCCTGTCTAAATTGGCCCTAGTATGTGTATGTATGAATGAATGTAAGTTAGGGACCTTAGATTGTACGCCCCTTGAGGGTTAGGGACTGATGTGAATGTACAATATATATATGTAAAGCGCTGCGTAAATTGACGGCGCTATATAAGTACCTGAAATAAATAAATAAAAATCACAGTCAGTGAGCCCATGAGGAGAGAGCGGGTCGGAGACGAGCCACGGCTCTATGTGTCTTATAAACACACAGAACTGGGCTCAAGAGCAAGTACGCAACAGTGCCCCCATAACAAGGGGCTTGCTATTGGGGGTACTGGTCAAGGGGATGAAGCCATGAGCGCTGATGGGGGTCCTGAGAAGAAGAGGATCAGGGCTGCTCTGTGCAAAACCACTGCACAGAGCATGTAAGTATGACAGTTTGTTATTTTAAAAGAAAAAAAATGCAAAACCTTTAATATCACTTTAAAGAACATATCAACCCAACATTCCATATTCCTGATACATGCCTGCTGTACAATGTACTTGTTTAAAAAAGTATCCTGTTCTCTTTGTATTGCTTCCTTTTTGTGAACTCCCTAGTGTTCCTGGCAGTACCACTGCTTCCCTACTAAAACTAACCAAACTAGGCATTAGAGCACAGAGTTGTCAGTTCTCTAGCTGTGCTGAGTCTGCTCTCTGCCAATGATCACACCCCCCCCCCCTTGCAAAGCCATTCACTGGGAGGATCAGTAGGAATGGGTTGTTTTACAAGATGAGGGTTCACATATACTTTAAAGCTAAACTCCAGGCAAACCGTCATTAAAAACACAGAGCAAATCCATACACAATAAGGGAGTTGTTTTTTTTATCTGGAATTTGTATTTCTGCTCATCCAGTTTTATGATTTGCACAACTCTGTCATACAGCACAGCCCTATCTGGCAGGGCAGAAGACCTGTGTTCTAGATTATCATCATCTCAGAGCGCATGTGTCCCTAAATGGCACTCCTGCCATAGACATTAACAGACTGCCAGCAGCATAGTTGGATGCTGCACTTGTCCCTCCCATGCACACTAAAGCACTGGGAGGGATGCACTGCTTCTATATGGCCTCTGAGGGGCCGAAAAATTTTTTGATACTTTTCCTGCATTTAGAAAAGCCAATGTTAAAAGGATAGGTTCACATTTGGGAACATATTCCACCCGTTTTTAGGGTGGAACATGTAACATGTTCCCACTTCTGCAGCCGCTCGGGGATCGGAGCCCGCTGTGTGACACAGCAGTATGGGGAGATGTTCCCCATACCAGCTGGCCAGAAATGGCCACATCATTTATACACAGAGTTCTATGAATGAATGAACTACAAGTACTGACATCCTTTGAGGCTGACAGCTTGTAGTTCTTAATGAACGTAATGAACTATCATGGAGATGTAGTTCATTGATTCTTCCTGGCAGTATAAAACGGTATATGAGCACACAGATACACTGACAATTTGCAGGAGTCCTGCATGGCACCAGTGATCTGTTGATCACTGGTGCAATGCTTTCTAGGCTCCTCCCAAAAAAAAAAAAATATAGAGTAAAGGCAATTTTTTATACCTGCAAAAAATGTGCATTTTTTTTTTTTTTTTTACAGCTGAACTTATCCTTTGAGACCCCAGGTAAAATGTTTCTGGACCAGTCATAGTATCAATTAATGTTTCACTGCACTGTATCCTTCAGAGTTTCTGAACTTTAAGCAACCTTACTGCCACAGAATTGAAAAAGCTCCAATTAACGAAAACATTAACAAAGAATTTCTAACAACTAAGCATTTTTTGTATAACATTTAAAAAGTAAAAAAACAATATCCACACTGCAACACTGTAATTTCGCATCTCAGCAAGCATAAAAAGACTAAAGTCTGCCATATGTGTCTAGAGTTTCTGCCGGTCCTTCTGCTGAATCATTTGAAATTCAAGCCACTGATTTTTATTTATTTCAGGTACTTATATAGTGCCATAAATTTACACAGTGCTTTACATATATATTGTACATTCACATCAGTCCCTAACCCTCAAGGGGTGTACAATCTAAGGTCCCTAACTCACATTCATACATACACATACTAGGGACAATTTAGACAGGAGCCAATTAACCTACCAGCATGTCTTTGGAGTGTAGGAGGAAACCGGAGTACCCGGAGGAAACCCACACAGGCACAGGGAGAACATGCAAACTCCAGGCAGGTGATTTTGTGGTTGGTATTCAAACCAGCGACCCTAGCACTGCCAGGTATAAGTACTAACCATTAAGCCACTGTGCTTCCCATGGCCCTGTTGGCACCACCTGGCTCAACAAAAGATGACTTTTCAATTGAGTTTTGTCAAGACAGGTGGCAACTGTTAGCCAAACAGTGTCTGCATCCAGTCTGATGCAGTCATTGTTGGGGTATTCAAGCAGTTGCCAGAATACCATAGGTGGCAAAGAAGATTCTTGCTTAGCATAGATGGAGGAATCAAACAAAGCTATATGCGTATGGCTCACCTAAGAACTGGGACCCAAGCTCCATAAATTACAAATACCAAATATTAATATTTAGCAGTGTGCATTGTGTGCAGGAAAACGTATACCCCCCGTCATGTTCAGAGGTTGGTTTTGCTGCCAAAGAACGCAATCCATTCAAGCCCAGCATCTGGTTCTTGGTTATGGTACAGTATTCCCATTCAAAAACCCTGTTCAACTGAAAAAAAAGGCATTCAAGAGGCAGTATTTCCTTATCAATACTTGTCAATTTCATCTACAGCATGCTCTGAAAAGCGATCCACTTCAGAACGTTCTTCAGAGACCAGCGCATATGTAAACTGTTTACTGCAGCCAAAAGTAATTAGCTTCAGTAAGCCTACAGTAAATAGCTAAGCAGTGAGGCATAACAGGTTGTTATTGAGCATCATCATGTCACCTCAGAACAGAAAGATGAATATGTGCTTATAAAGGCTGTTTTATGAACACATTTTATTAACATTTATTTAAACATTACATCCCCCTCATAAAGACTCCCGACACTCTTTGTCTATTTCTATATTAAAACAAGCAGCTAAATACACAGTTTAAAAAAAACAACTATTTTTAGCTGTGTATTCATCATAAACTCATATCTACAAAAAGATACACAATACTGTGCACTCACTTACCACTGATAGCGAGCATGGCCAGGTCCGTGAAGTAATAGTTCTCTATTCTATTTAAGTAATACAGCTCAGTCAGCGCTCCACCCCATTGCCTGCCAATTGGGATATAAATGAGCATCACCACACTGATGAAGCTGTCACAACTTTCTTCTCCTGTCAGCAGTTTCCCTGTGTTAGACTGACACTTTACTGTGCTCCTGCAGTATCTGAATGGCTATCCCTCCTTCTCCTAGTCTTGCAGTGCAAGGATTAAGAGAAAGCTAATATAAAGACAGGTACAGGTATTTATACAGATTCCGGGCAGATATATAACACAATTGCACAAATTCTAAAGGAAAGGAGTAATGCATTTTCTTGGAACTAGTTCTCAGTCCTACACTACAAAAACAAAGCACAAAATCGTATTCCAAGCAACTAACACCTAAACCCAAAATGAAAAGGCATGTAAACAGAACAACATGGTCTTGAAAAATTATATATTATATATATATATATATATTTTTTTTTTTTTTAGGTTATTATCAAAATATTTATTATTAAATGATAATTCAAACATAACTATTAGCCAAGCTTGGGCCTACCGGATAATAAAATATATACATACACACACAGTATATATATTTATTTATTTTATATTTTGTGTTTTTCTTATTTGATTTGGGTTTTTTTGTCATTTTTTTTTTGTCATTATTAAAAAAATAATTCAAACATATCTACTAGCCAAACTAGGAGCCTACCAGATAATAGAATATATATATATATATATATATATATTTATTTATTTCAGGTACTTATATAGCACCGTCAATTTACTCAGCACTTTACATATATATTGTACATGCACATCAGTCCCTAACCCTCAAGGGGCGTACAATCTAAGGTCCCTAACTTACAATCATACATACACATACATACTAGGGACAAATTAGACAGGATCCAATTAACCTACCAGCATGTCTTTGGAGTGTGGGAGGAAACTGGAGTACCCGGAGAAAACCCACGCAGGCACAGGGAGAACATGCAAACTCCAGGCAGGTGATGCCGTGGCTGGGATTTGAGCCAACGACCCTAGTACTGCCAGACGGAAGTGCTGACCATTTAGCCACTGTGCTGCCCATATATATATATATATATATATATATATATATATACATACATATACACACACACATATATACACACACACTTTATACTGTATATTTTATTTTTTGCTTTGTTTTAGGGGTTTTTTGTTATTAAATAATTCAAATATATCTACTAGCCAAACTCAAGGCAACCGGATAACAGTGTATACAGCTATGACACCTTCTACATAAAATAAAATTTACAGTATAATTTCCTTTTAATAATCAGACGTTTTCCAACCATTCCGGCCATATACACACACATGCTTATACTCTTTTCTAGCATATAACAACTAAGTTCACACTGACCGAACAGTCACTGCCAGCCAGAAATTTAAATGTTCTATTTTTCCTGAAAGAAAGACCCACAGCCATAGCCGAATCATAAAACTTGTCCACAGATTCTAGTGTCCAGTGGGAACCAAATCCCTTTTCAGAGAAAAAAAGCCCCAAAAAACTAACATTAGTAGCAAGCCAAATTATTTCTTTTAGAATCTTTTTTTTAGCTTACTCCTCCAATAGATAAATATGTTGTTATCATTAGCTATTAAAAGGCAATAAACTATGGGCACTGCTTTTCAGCCCTCTATATCTCAAGGGGCTCCGTTACACAAATTTCTACACCTCAGGGGCTGGCCAACTACCACCTCTAGTTTTTTTTACTGGCTAGTAAGGCTGGCTATATTAATAATTGGCCATTAGGTACGTGCTGAAGGGAATGGATCAAACCTCAACACCAGACCTCAACACTTTCTTTTTCGCAAGAAAGTACAGAAATTTGAAGAACAAACAGAACAAACCAAAACCCCAAATTCTGAGCAAAAAAAGATCATTTTAAAAGATAAGCAGAGGCATTGCTAGGTGCTCAGGTTTGTTTTCCATAACATTTTATGGGTGTACTGGTTTATCTGGCCAATAAAAAAGAAACCTTACGATTATTTCTATTTAGTTAAATTATGTATAACCATCAGACGTATATTAAGCACTAGTATGTACCATAGAGAAGGGATGGGTGTGCATTTATAATGTGCAAAGCTTAGTAACCAGATTTTATCTTTCAACAATGCAAAGCAGGCAGAACATAAATATGGGAGTGCGAGGAGTTGCGGTGGGTTACTGTACCTTGCAAATTGTTTTTTTTTCCATACAAAATGAGCATGAATTAACTAGACTCAAAAAAGTGCCTATAATCAAAGCAAGCCAATAAACTGACAAATCGATGTACATCTTATGGTCACGGCTAAGTTATAATTACACACAACAGTCTTCATGCACAGACACATGTATGCTCACCAGAGAACACCATCCAACACGTATTAAAAGATGTACAAATAGTTTATCTGCCTTTAAAACAGAAGTGTATCATGACAATGGATGGAAATTTATTTCTCCTCTACCTGTGACGAAAATGTCACAACTCTAGTGACACGTAGCTCACAAACTTCAGGTATTTTCATATAAATGTAATGACATTGACATACCCATGCATTGACCGACTAATTACTGCAAATTAGACTAATAAAAAAATTAGCAGGTCAGAGCTATCTAAATCCACATAGGTCATGGATCTAAAAGTTTAAGTATATACAGTAGAACTCCCTACCCCAATCCATCAGACTATCACCCACTCTCCTCTCCTTTAGGCGCACCCTAAAAACCCACCTCTTCAGGAAAGCCTACCCCACCCCCTGCTAATTGCCGATCTCCTCCACTCTTCCTACCACTCCATCCCCCACAGCTTTTCCTCCTGTACCACTCTCCCCTCCCTCCTAGATTGTAAGCTCCAAGGAGCAGGGCTATCTAACCCCTCGTGTTTTGCACTGTATTGTTATTGTACAGTCTCGTGTATTGTCTCCCATTGTAATGTACAGCGCTGAGCGAACTGTTGGCGCTATATAAATACTGTATAATAATAAGTATATAGAAAACAAAAAAACACAACTTTTTTTTTCTTTTTTCTTCTAAATAGCTTATTGATTTGTTAAATCCCTATACAGATTTGTATCTGTTGTGTACATTCACCATCTCTATTTGTCCTGAAAATTAAAAATATTCTTTTTGAAATCCAAAACATTGTCGAAAATCTTCCATTTGGGGCATCTGTTTCACTGACTACCAAGGGAGAATTTTCCCTCATCTTGAAGAAATGTTTTTCTGAATTCCTGTTGTGTGCCCAGGACAGAAAGTGAAGGGAAGTCTACTCAAAAGGGAACACACAGTAGCAACAGCAGGGCTTTTATCCAGGACATATTCCAACAAAAACTAAAATTGATTTTTATTTTTAGGCTTTAGATATTTTGAATCCATCCAAAACCAATATTTTGAATCACCCATTGAAACCTCCAGGTCTTTGCTCTTAAAGTGGTGGAACTTCACCCAAAAGGGAAAGTTCCACTGTTCTCCCCCCACATATTTTTTTTTTTTGTTGGGGGGGGGGAGAGCAGGCACCTAGTTTTGGGCAGCTCACCCCGTCCACAACCTTCTGGGACATATCACAGGTCTTAGGTGGCTGCAGGACTATTTACAGGGCACAGTGTGCCTCGTGCATGCACAGTAGGAAGCCGGCTGTGAAACCACAAGGTGTCACAGCCAGCTTTTCGTGGTTAACATGCTGGAGCCGGGGTCCTGAAGACCGGAGAAAAAACAGCCTGGGTGAGGACAATGCTGGATCCCTGGACAAGTGTCTGTTTAATAAAAGTCAACAGCTACAGTTTTTGAAGCTGCTTTGAAATTTTTGGAACCTGGCTGAAGGCAGCCCTTTAATTTTCCAGGCCAGCCAACCTGTCTTAGCAGGCACAATGGTCCTCACCCGCTTGGTGATAAATTTCCAAATCTGTTCACCCACCACAGAAGATAGGGTGGCCGTCTCTTTACCCTACGCACAGGGAGTTCCCGAACCTGCCCACCTCCTATAGCAGATAGGATGGCTTCGGCTCTAGCTGTTGCTCTGGAGTTCCCAGGTCCACCCACCTTGCACTGTAGACATTGGGGTCCTTGCTCTCTAGGTTTTCAGGTCTGCCCATCTCCCACAAAAAATCTCTCTCCCTAAATTTTTTAATCAAGGTGCAAAAAGAGAGCAAATTGAAATAAACTCCAGTAATAGGTGGGGAAGAACTGTGCAGTTCAGTGGCAAGAATATACTATCAGAGGCCTCCAAGAGACTAGGCAAGTGATTCTACTTTGCATCTACTAAAATAAACATCACTTCCTAAATTACTCTCACTTTTACACAATAGCTTTACTTAAAAAACAAAAAAAATGACTGTCTGTTTATAGCAAAAAACAACAAAGTCTGAATTGGCTCTTGTAGAGCTACAAATCCCAGCATTTTCAGCGATAAGTATTACATTTAAAAATACAGAATATTTATAAGCTTCATTTTGCATTTATAAAAGAAAGAGTAGCCAAATCCCAAGAGCCAAGTAGCCAAGGCAACTACAACCTTTTCAACATTCATTTCAAAATTTTCTGTCCTAAGGCTGAACCTAAAATATTAAAGTCTTTGCTGCTTTAGGACTGAAAGAAACTAAAACTTTGGTAAGCAAGCCCTCAGTCTCATTTGTCCTAAGGCAGCACAAACTTTACTATGCTTTATGCTGACTTAGAATTCAAAAAAGTCAAAAGGACATTAAATACATTTTCTCAGCTTTTAGAGGAAATCCATGTATTTTCTGGCTCCGTAAAATTGCATACCGACTCAGATATAAAAACTCAGTATTTGCTCACCTGCTTATTACCGTAGATACGTAAGGAATTAATAAAGATGTTTTATGAAGGTTTTGACCATCATACAACTATCATTAACTATGCAGAAAATTCTTATTTTAATTATAGTAACTATTTAAGACTGTGCAGACCTATTTCGGTGCCATCACTTGGCAATCTGACAGTCTATGTTGGGCATGCAAAAGTAAATGTTAGTCTCAAAACCTCATCCAATAACTTAAAAGACCTAGGGGCCAAACTAATATTACAAATATGTACATATAAACAGCTCTACTAAGAATAGGGTAAAATAAATGAATGATATTGATATATTTGTAATATATTAAATATTGTAATACCAAAAATAAAATTAAGCCTGCATACCCCACAAAGAACTGGCACATTAAATAATTTTGCAGCAATAACAAAATACAGTACAGCCTTTTTTACTACATAAAACATATAATAACATTAAAAACAAATACTGCTTTGTGAGTTTCCAACATTACATAATTATTTTTTAAGTACATATTTTTTTCTGAATATTATGAAAATAAAAGAACTTTAAAACCTAAAATCAATATAACATTTTCAGTTCACTTCCTCTACTCTGTCCTTATGGAGGGTATGAACAGTGGAACTTGTGTAGAAGAGTTTACACTGTAATGTTCGGACACCTGAATGGAATCTTCTCATGCACTTTAGATAGCAAAGTTTACCATTTTGGGCTTTGTATATACATATTGCAGCGGTTTAAACACACTACATCTATACGGACGGCTTAAAAAATATTCAGATATTTACACTGTTAGATCACTCTGCGTTTCAGAGCTGAGCTTACGCCAACTGCCAAAAAAGTACACAAATCAAAACGTTACCTTTGTCCAAACAATACTCCCGTTCATTATATTACAGAAACTGTCAGACATAATCTCTCCCATGCAAGGAGCTGGCATACACACAATATACAGATGGTTTTAAATGGTTTAAGGCAAAACTGAAAGATGCCATTAAAACCCACTCGTCACCTACAGGAGTCACCCTGAACAAATATCCTGTATAATTTCAAGGCATAAGCATACTAGGATGATATATATTTATACACATACATGTAAGTATATAATAAAAAAATTGTTTCAGGGTAAAAAAAAAAAAAAAGATGCTTTTGGCTAATGACATCAAAGTGGGTGCCCAGCAATTGTACAAATTGTTGAACGACACCCAACATCTCTTTACCCAGTTTACGTTTAATCCTTCCAATTATTGGTACAATCAAGCAGAGAACAGCTTTGACATCAACAGATCCACAACACTCTCTACATCATTAGAGATCTAGGACCTAGGATGTCATGTGACCAGCCAGACGACATCTTAAGAAAGTATAAAAACAATTTGAAAAAATTCATGCGGGTGGGTGAGTGGGGGGGGGGGGGGGGGGTCGCAAGTCTGGATTTGGGGCAGGAGGATGGAATTGGGCTTTAACCCAGTCAACTTAAAAATTAGACACTCAAATAATGTTTTGAAGCGGAATACATTTTCATTGGCTCGTTACAAGTGCTTTTACAATTTCCAATTTTAACTCAACAAGAAATATTGCAGGTTTGCGTATGGCAGCGGTTGAAGTAGTCATGCCTGTAAAATGTTTTGCATTTTTTTTTAATAAGGGAAACCTGTACAAGGAAAATACATAGGCAAACACTGCTAAGTTTCCAGTATGAAAATACCCACCACTTGGCGGTTTTGTTACATCAGTGGCTTCCCTGATTTGGAACAAGTATAACGACTGTCCACTGACTTTGCTAGCCACGTGCTTGTTTTAGGCTAGTAAAATAAAAAGTATTGAGGCAACAGACAGCTAGGGAACTAGTATTTTCAATGTGACCCTGCTCAAGTCACCATTTTGCTGTGGTTCCTCCACCTTTAGGTGGGGACCCTTAATGGTTTATTAAGCCAACCAAGCATAGAATGGAAGTTTCACAAGCACTCTGAGTTCCAGTTTAAATGTAACTTAGTTCATTTTAATTTTACAGTGATGGTTAAGCCCTGTTGGGAGCAGGGGCGGACTGACAACTCATGGGGCCCCTGGGCAATAAGGGATCATGGGGCCCCTGTGTCCTTGCCCAAACTCAAAAAAGCCTATGGAAATGGTACCAGGGGCATCTCATGGGCCCCCTACTGACCCCGGACCCTCGGGCAGTGCCCGAGTTTCCAAATGGTCAGTCCGCCCCTGGTTGGGAGTGAAGTGTGTTGATAGGAGTCTGTTCATGTTGGAATTCATTTAATAAAGTTACTCAGAGTACATCTGCAACTTTTTCTATCAAGAGTAGTTTGCTGTACTGAGTTAGCCATCAATCAGGCAGTTTGAAACTTGATGCTCTTCATTGAATGGCTTAAGCTTTTAAAGAAGCAAGTATTTTAAAAAAATGAAAAGTTAGCCAATAAAGTGCATCACGGAAGAAAGTCTGAAAATGGCAGCCACCACATTTCCTTCAGTGCAGGTTTCCTTAAAGAGTCAGTAGAGCAATACATTGACAGAGCTACATTGCATAACCTCAGCGTTACTACTGTCCACCTATGGAAATCATTACCAAGCTCTGGTCAGTCAATGGTTTGCCACTAGCACAGTGTTTACAGTGTCATAATCCATTTTCAATTTCAAAAAGCCCAGTTATAGCTTCTTTTTAAATATTTTATAGGTTTTTTTTGGATGCAGAAGTGCTCCAGTGCCTTCCTAAACTCTTTATGCCTGTTGGTATGCTAGAATGGTCCAGATTTCCAGCGTTCCAACACAGCTTCTGTGAATAATGTCTATTATGACCCTTGTCCAAAAGGCAGGATGGACTGCTGGAGATCTGGACTACTACTGTTATAGAGAGCAGAGCAGTCTGGATCCTCAGCATGCCACTTGGGAAGGTCCTTACAAAACACATTCAAAATCTTCATTTTTAGCTTCCTGGATTCACCTAGCAATTAAAAAAAGGTACAATTTGGCTTTAAAGTGAAACTATACTTGGCCCAAACAACTGATAGATTTATCGTCCCATCATTCTTCTGCCACTTCCTTCAGTGTCGGAGTGGAGAAATACCAGGTACTTCCAGGTATGGGGAGCATATGACTCAAGGTCCTCCCTTACAGAATGCAGCACTGGAAGCCTAAGGTTAGGTTCACATATATGCGGGTGGTGCCGCTGCGGATCCGCACAAAAATCTGCACCACACACACAGAAGAATGCGGACCCGCGGGCGGGTGCCATTAATTCTAATGGCACTCCACCTGCACTGAAAATTGCAACCGTACTGGGAACCAAGGTTCCGGTGCAGGCTGAGTTTTCAGAAGAAGTGCAGGGACTTCTTCCCTGCATGTCCTGGGGCACAGGAGTCCATTCAAATGATTGGGCTCTCATGCCCGCCAAAACGTGGCCCGCAGGAATGTGGATATGTGAACCAGGGGTAAGTGAGCTCTAATATGGGAGTGAAGAGTTGGTAAGGTCCAAGTAGAAGCAACTTGATGCACGTATATGGCTTCTTCTCTTCGCTCCTATAGGTGAATCAAGCAGCAGGAGTATGAGGGAGGAAAAGTGTATGCATCTGGGGGAGGTTTGATACAAGTGAATTCCCTTTGGGAAAATCACAGGTTCCCTTTACAAAATGGCTAGCAAAATTCCAAAAAAACAGCAAAGTAAAAATAAAAGTTGTGACGCTGCATTATACTGCCAATTTTTTTGAAAGTAGACCTCTTTAAAGAGCCAAGTTTAAATAATACCCATCCGTGCTTTAATCTGAATACACAAGTCTAATTAAAAGTATATACTATGAAGTATTATTTTACTTTGATTTGGGCACAATACGAATTTCATTACCAAGCTGCTTCCTGATGAAAGGAAAAACTAAGAAACGGTACATTATACACACGGATGGTCCAATTACAACCACAAACTATAATTATAAGAACAAATTAGTCACCAGGCACAACTTCATTGTCGTTTGCACTACAAAGTAACTGCTGATTATGGACAAACACACAAAAATGCTCCATGAACGTCACTTCGGCCAACAAAAGAAGCCACATGGATAAAGCTATAAAGATATTTTTGGAAATAATAAAAACCATTAAGAAACTAGTACTTAAAATATTTTCCAAGAATATATTCAGAGCACCGTAAGTGAAGTCTTGAAAACAAATGAGGTTAGTGGCGCTGGACAACTGACGGCCACGCTTAAAACTCTTGTGTCAAAGTCTTGGAGCTTCATATACTGTTAGGTTTATTAGGTGACACACTAAGATGACTAACAACAGATATAATTAAACGTGTAGGAAGCCTTTATTAGATGCTCTATATTATAAGCAAGTGGTTTGTGCGATAGTAAAGTGTTGAGTGCTAACATGCTGTTTCAAGTCCAGAAAATCTCTTTAACGCCATTACGGAGCACGAACAGGTCACAAACAATCTCATGAACTTATGACAGCAGAGGAAAGGCTGGGGAACAAACTGGATATACACCCCCAAAATAACTGGGTTGTCATGAACATTTTAAATGAAATATTATAACTATAATGCCTATTTGATAGGTGACCAATATCATCATCGTCATCATCATCATCGGCTTTCTGATTTGAGTAATCACATTTAGTCTTTTTAAGACACAGACATCTGAGTTTGGCCATTTTACATGGTGACCAATTTCTATTGACCATTTGCTGAGCCAAATCATACCTCATGGCCCACAAAAAAAAATAAAATTACGTAAACTAGCACATAAAAGATTAGCTGGATTCTGGATATCATCAGCCAGTATTCTGGATATCATCAGCCAGTATGCCTACCTTTACAAGACCCTAAAGTAAAACTTTATAATGGCTAACTATAATTTAATGTAATTTAAAGAAAGGCAAGTTTATTTGAACGGAGCCCTCTTTATCAGAGAAGGGTGATCCCCAGAAAGCACTGCAATTTTTTTTTTTTTACAGAATTTCTTAACCAACGCTTATTAGCACGTGCCCAGATTTTTAACCACTTATTTCAAAGTAATTGCTTTGTGGTCAAAGTCTATCTATCCCTATTGAAAAGTTCAGAATGCCATCTTCATTTGATAAATTCATACCTAGAATTCTGTCGGAACTGAATACTTTTCTGAAATATCAAAGCTTGTTAGTCCAGTTTTCTGTTTAGTAATCTTAATACCAGTGTACTGATATCATAACAACAGATACGTACAAATGCTGAAAAGACAACTAATAGAATAATAGCACATAATGATACGTCTGTCTTTTATCGCCACTAAACCTCCTGGTGCTTGAGGGGTACGGTTTCATTACTTTCCAGCACATAAGTAAGATTATATTGCATCATGTCATTTACAAGAGAAAGTATTCCTGGGTTTCCTAACCTAGCATATTTGAGGGAAGCCTTGATTCGTGATAGACTGTTCTTGGATAAGATCCGTAGATTAAAGAAATCGAATATGTTTTTGGCTCAAACCATACAGAGGGTTACCAGTATAAGCTGAGCACTATTGAATTATAGTCATCCAAACAGGGTGGGGCATCACAATGGGTGGAGTGCCTAACCTGGAGGAATGAAAAACTGGCAACAGTCATTGTTTGATAGAGTCTCCCAGTTGCCAGCTTATAATACCATTTTAGCCTCTAAACACTCCGAAAAGTTTGTCCTAAGCAAATGAAATTCAGGCTCCATGCATACTTTAACAAACTACTTTCTATAAACAGGCTCTGTTTGAGCTATTAGTACTTATACTATACTTTAAACCAATGTTTTAAATATAAATAAATATATATAAAAAAATAAATAAAAAATATATATATATATATATATATATATATATATATATATATATATATATATATATATATATATTTACTTTTTTTGTATAAGCATCAAAAAGCTGATGCAGTTGTTTACAATATCAACTATGCCAACCTATATGCATTATCTAACAAACTCTTTTCCTATATGGAATGCGTCTATGATAAATGTTGAAAAATGTTTAGATCTAAACATTACAAAATTTGCTATTTGTACTTGTGTACTTTAAAGTTGTACACCAAAACATTTTTGTCATGGGTGGTCAAGTATTAAGGTTACAGTAACCCAAGTTACCCATTAGTGGTGCCATCACCATCAATAGCATCTTGTACTTGAACTATCTCTGGTAACCAAAAACACCTCTATATGTAATTAAAGCCATTGCTATTTTTACATTTTGAAGGGACAGAAGCAGGTTTTGATGAGCTCCCATTTCACAAAAATGTCATCAACATTTTACTTCTGTATACTATTAAAAAAAGAAAAAAAAAAGTTTTACAGCAGCTAAATATGCAACCATGGGAGTCATGAAAATAAAATGTGGTGTGCGGATCTCTACAAACTCAAAACCATTGGAACATCCAAGCCAAAATAATATGACATTTTTTTTTTTTAATTGTAGAGAGTCAACATTCATAATTGCTGTAGTGAAGAATAAAAAGAGAATTTATATATATATATATATATATATATAATGTTTTCTTGGTTGAATTTAATGGCTATGTCTTTTTTTTTTTAAGCGTAACGCAACTATAGAACAAAAAATATTGTAATGTCAGGAAGCAAAATAATACACCCGAGGTTTCAGAGGTGAAGCCCTCAGTTCAGATACACCTATCGACAATACACAGGCAAAATGCCCATTTTTTTTGTACTTATTAAAAAACTGTAGACAGTTCAAGGTCTCGTTTAGAAATATATGCAAGGGTGGATCACAAGTTATAGTACATTTTGAGTGCAGCTTGTATTAACTAAGAAACAGTAGTAGACGGGGGATAAACAAGTAAGACAAACCTGTCAAAGAAGAACTTCATTTAGTCAAACTAAAACCACTTCACTAGTGCACAACTTCTACGTGAGCTGCCTCATGATTATATTTCAGTTTCTCATTCTTACTTGCTGAGTAAAAGTACACCTTGGTAAAAATAATTCACAAAATATAGGACTGATTTTTTTTTTTATAACTTTAGCATGTAAAGTTGCTTCCTCCTGAGTTCCTTATTTTGTACATTGTGTTTTAAGTCGCCTATAGAGGAATCGCTGTAATAAGAACGATGACTCAACTTCTACACCTTCTCTCCAGGCAGTTGTTAATTGACCGAAAAAAATGCATATAATAGTTAAAAAAAAAAAAATCAAATCCAGATTTCTTTCTTGATACACGAGAGAGTAAATCATTGATTGTTCTGACATGGATATTAATACGATTCATGCAACGCTGTAACTCACATGCCCTGTGTAATTATTGCATTATAAGGCGATCAGTGTAATATAGTCACTGCTTGTAACAAAGTATCAATAGCGTTCTTTTAAAAAAAGAAAAGATCTTAATTTTCAGCACTGAATTATAAATGACACAGATTTGTTTAAAGCTATTTTTTTTATAAAAAAAAGAGCAAATTTTATCAAATGGAACTTTAATTATTTAATATTTACCTTTTTAATAGGTGTATATAGTTTTAACCCTGCTTTCTAAAATATGTTCCAGATTTCCTAATATGTGAAATACAAGTAGAGAGCTTTGACCAACATTTTATTTTTTTTGGCCAACACTTTTTTTTTTTAATCGTTGATTACAACGCAAGTTACTGCTTCTTACAAAAAACATTATCTAGGTTTATATAAGTGACTAGGCAGACAACTCAGTGTCTTTACCTTCATGAGGCTCATTGAAGAAGACAAAGAGTAACAAGCAAAGTTCCGTGACCCAGAACGACCAATCGAAACTGATTGACACTGTTTGGATTTGAACCCACACCTTACTGAGTGTACACCAATTGACACATTTTTAGAGTGACACTTTTTGGATTTGAACCTTACTAGTTGCATCAGATTACAACCCTTCACACTGCCAGGTTGAATAAGCCTGCTTTGTAGGAGCCATTACTAAATTCACTCAAAGTCCTACTAGTGAAACACAGTATAATATATTACACCTAGCAGAACCTAAACAAACAAAACTACACGTAGGACAATAAACTTGAAGAACTTATCCATTACTTGCACTAGTTATAAATAACTTTCCTCCATGTGATGCACTCTAAGTAACAGTATACCGAACTCCCACCACCGCCACAAAGTTCATTCACAGGTTTATAAACAGTTCCACAGGTGGCAAATACAGTAGATGCTTGTCAGTAGTAACACCAAGGGGTGACTTGACACAGCAATAGGTAAATTTAGCAAGGAGTATGGAATATTGAATGAGCAGGATAAATATACATGACTTCAAATATTTATATCTTTAGCAGCATTTCTAAACTGTATACATTTTTGCCCCCTTATATAAACTATAGATTCCAAAATACCTCCGAGAGTGTGGCATTTAAATCGCAGCTGCCCCCCCCCCCCACCACCACCATGCAATATAAACCTACAGTAGCCACAGTTTTTGGAAGATATTATTCTGTCTAAATGTATCTCAAATTCATTTGTTTTTTTTAAGAACGACCAAGAAAACTTTCAGACGCAGTTTAAAAAGTAGACATACCTTTTGACAGCTATACTAGGAGTATCTACATTACAGGCTGGATACTGCTTCTGGAATAGCTTGATAATATAGTGTTGGAGGCATATTTGACTATAAATGTATCTCTGCTAAAATTTACCTTTCCCCATGACAGCTGTTCCTCTAGGAGAATCTGTGACATGGTCTGGAAAAGGCTGATCTAGAGTAGTTTGATAATATCACTTTTGAGGCATATTAGTTGGACTATGAATGTATCTCTGATAGATAGATAGATAGATAGATAGATAGATAGATAGATAGATAGATAATAAGATGATAGATAGATAGATAGATAGATAGATAGATAGATAGATAGATAGAAGATTGATAGATAGATAGATAGATAGATAGATAGATAGATAGATAGATAGAAGATTGATAGATGGATAGATGGATAGATGGATAGATAGATAGATAGATAGATAGATAGATAGATAATAAGATGATAGATAGATAGATAGATAGATAGATAGATAGATAGAAGATTGATAGATAGATAGATAGATAGATAGATAGATAGATAGACAGACTTTTTTTTTAAAGACTAAACGAGAAAACCTTTAGATGTAGTTTAAAATGTAGACATATCCCTTGACAGCTATACCACTAGGAGTATCTACATCACCATCTGGATACTGGATCTAGAAAAGCTTGATAATATAGTTTTTGAGGCACAATGTTAAAATATTTGACAATAAATGTATCTCTGCTATAATTTTTATTTTTAAAGAATGAAAAACTTTTTGACGTAGTTTAAAAAGGTAGACATACCCCATGACAGCTGTTCCACTAGGAGAACTTGTGACATGGTCTGGAAAAGCCTAATCTAGAATAGTTTGATAATATTATTTTTGAGGCATATTAGTTTGACTGTAAATGTATCTCAGATAGATAGATAGATAATAAGATGATAGATAGATAGATAGACAGATAGATAGATAGATAGATAGATAGATAGATAATAAGATGATAGATAGAAGACTGATAGATAGATAGATAAGATAATTTTATAAATATATATATATATTTTTTTAAGACTGAACAAAAAAACCTTTAGACGTAGTTTAAAATGTAAACATACCCCTTGACAGATATTCCACTAGGAGTATCTAGATCACAATCTGCATACCGGATCTAGAACAGCTGGATAATATAGCTTTTGAGGCGTAATATTTGACTATAAAGGTATCTCTGCTATGATCTTTTTTAAAAAAACAAAATGAGCAAAAAATTTTTTTAGACGTAGTTTAAAAAGTACACATACCCTCTGACAGCTGTTTAATTAAGAGATCTTGTGATATGGTCTGGAACAGCCTGGTCTAGAATAGTTTGATAATATTTTTTCTGAGGCATATTAGTTTGACAATAAATGTATCTCTGACACATATATATATATATATATATGTTCCATTAGGAGTACCTGTGTCACGGTCTGAAAAAGCCTAATCTACAATAGCTTGACAATATACTATTTTGTGTATAGAGAGAGAGAGAGAGAGAAGATATATATATATCTCCTAGATTGTAAGCTCGAAAGAGCAGGGCCCTCGAACCCCTCGAGTATTGTATTGTTACTGTCCTGTCTCATGTTCTGTCCCCCTCGCTACTGTACAGCGCTGAGCATACCCTTTGGCGCTAAATACTGTATAATAATAATATTTTTTTTTATTATTATTTTTTACATTTATTTTTTTAAAGACTGAAAAAGAAAACCTTTAGATGTAGTTTACAAAGGAGACATACCCCATGACAGCTATACCACTACGAGTATTTACATCACAGTCTGGATACTGGATCTAGAGTAGCTTGATAATATAGTTTTTGAGGCATAATATTTGACTATAAATGTATCTCTGCTATAATCTTTCTTTAAAAAAAAAAACAAAATGAGCAAAATAATTTTTAGACATAGTTTAAAAAGTACACATACCCCCTGACAGCTGTTCCATTAAGAGAACCTGTGTCGCGATCTGGAAAAGCCTGATCTAGAATAGCTTGATAATATCGTTTTGGAGGCATATTATTTTGACTATAAATGTATCTGTGAAATAATTTCTTTTTTTAACAAAAATGGACAAGGAAACTTTTAGACATAGTTTAAAAAGTAGATATATTCTTTGACAGCTGTTCCATTAGGAGAACCTGTGTCGCGGCCTGAAAAAGCCTAATCTAGAATAGCTTGACAATATACTTTTTGGGGCATACTATTTTGACCATATATGTAATCATTTTTTTTTTAAAGAATGAATAAGACGTCTTTTAGACATAGTTTAAAAAGTAGACATACCCCTTGACAGCTATGCCACTAGGAGGACCAGCGTCACGGTCTTGAAATACCTGCTCTAGAATAGCTTGATCATATATTTTTTGGGGCATACTATTTGACTATAAATGCATCTCTACTATACTCTTTTTTTTTTTTTTCAAAGAATGAACAAAAAACTGTTAGACATAGTTTAAAAAGTAGACATACCCGTGGACAGCTGTTCCACCAGGGGAACCTCTGTCGCAGTCTGGAAAAGCCTGATCTAGAATAGCTTGACAATATAATGACTCTTAGAACTTGAGGGCTGATATAACCCTAACGTCAAAGGCAATTATATACACCCATTAATCTTTTTTTTTTTTTTCAATAAATAAAATTTTAGTTATTTTTATGATGTTTTTAAATTATAACCCCAAAACACATAATATCATCGTTCATAGCTAAAAGTCCAAAATTCCAAAGAAATTGCCAAAAAAAAAACAAAAACTTTATCAAATGTTTTGGAAAAACTTTACTCTTTTTAGGGTCCATAAACTAGAAAAAAAAAAAACTTCCAGTATTTTTCTATCATGGACAAAGGCTATGATTTCACGAGTATCAGAGAATCTGGAACTATTTTTCATATTTTAACCGCTATCAAGACTAGCCAATCTTGATATCTGGTACAGTCGCAAAATTTTATGCAACACATTCCTAGGTAATCCAAATTTCATAAGAAAAAATCACTAAAGCACTTACAGTATTTACTGGGTCGTGAATGTCACACTTACGTTCACTACGAGTAAATTTTTTTTTTTTTTTTGGATACCTATGTTAGTACTCTGGAGTAAACAGACAATGCAAGTGCTTGTTTAAACAACTTTTTCCCTTCTGTGGTCAAGACAGTCTAGGAGAAACTTGTGTGCGGATTCTACCTTTGAAACGTGTCTAAGAGCCAAGAGTCACACGTTTAAAGATTCTACGATTCGAAATAGAAGCATGAATATGAAAATGTTTAACCTGTTCCTGCCCGAAGGAGACTAAGCCTCCCCTCGGAACCCAAAAAAAAAAAATGTAAAAAAAAAGAAAAAAGGGAGGACTGAACAGAAACACACGGAGTATCAGACAGGAGCCCTGCGGAGCGGCATATGGAAAATGTAATGTGCTCTATGTTAAACTATCTGTCTAGTGTTATAAACTCCAATTTGACTTGTGAGGTGTAATATTTGGGACAGAAACGTCTGGGTTTACAGTTGTCCGCGACTGCCAAAAAACGAATCCAGACTACCACAATAGTTGTCCTGTGGAAAGTAAATTAGGCAAAGGCAAACAGCTATTGGAAAGTTGTCAGTTGATTGAATGAATGGACTATTTTATGTCTGTACCGAATATCTTAATCAAAATACATCCCTGTGTCGGGAATCGTATTTTTACTACCAATCTGTACATGTTTGCTTTTAATATAAGGGCAGTCAGCATGGCACTTGTGTAGTTCCGCATTTTCCACGCACGTGAATAAACACATGTTCACCAATTTACTAAACCTAGTAGCCCAACTGATTAATTTTTTTTTTTTTTTCCTTCTTGAAAAACACAGGCCTGACTGAAGTCTCAGACCTCCAGGTTGTAGTTTTAAAATATCAAATGCCAGTCTAGGCCACTGCTAGGCAGACCAGACTTCAAGGCCAAGGTAGGCCAAATGAATGAAAGTGTGTTGGGGGGGGGGGGGGGGAGAAGGGTTACTAAGATAAGCTCAAAAGCCTGTGTTTGTATTAGCCACGTCAGAAAGTTAAAAAAAAAAAAAAAAGTCAACCACTTTAAAAGAAAGTCTGGTATCATTTCCAGACAGTCGTGTCATTGTCAGTGGCTACAGATGTTTAGATGACGAGCCAAATATATGTATGATACACATTGCTCACCAGTGTCGATGCAAGTAATTGCCTAATTTTTGCCGAATTTAAAAAAATATGTAAAAAAAAAAAATGTAAAAAAAATATATATTTTTTTTATTTTTTTCCCCACATAACATTTTGCTACCTTTTTTCTTTAACCCTTTTAAAACTTTTTTTTTTTTCATTATATGATTTATATTTTGTACAGATTTTCTGAAATAAAAGATAGTGTTAATAAGACAAAGAGCGACAGAGATTAAGAGTTTCCTTCTATTTTTGTTTGAATATATCTGCGCCTGATGAAATAAAGACCGCCACTGTGATTTACTTATATTTATAGTTTCCATACAGGTCCCCAATGGAATGCTCCCTTGCATCTCTCTGACCTCAACTCCTTACTGCGCAGTATATTTACATAAGATTTAAAAATACATTTCCAGGCTAGCACTGCTGCGATTAGACGTTTTGGGTCCTGATTAGCATCAAGTATTTTTTTTTTCCTTCTTTGCAGCACAGCTTCATCATCTTAAGGAGTAACAAGCCACTAACTTTTCAACACTTTGCAACTGTTCAAACACTTTGTCCTCACCATAAAAAAAAGGAGCTTTGTATTTACTCCTAGCAATCTCACACAGGAACACAAACTACACCACGGCCTAATCACTCATTTGAATATAATATTTACTTTACCAACACACTCGATTATGTTACATCATAGTTTGAAAAAGAAAAAAAAAAAAGAAAAAAAGAGAAAGAAAAAGCACACGTACCCAGAGGTACAGAGCATTCATTCTGGCGATCTGTTAATTCAGAACCCTTTTCAATGTCTCCTCCATTATCAGCATAAAAAAGAATAAAAGGGATTAAGAATAGAGAGTAATGACTCATTTCAAATCGTGTGCAGAAAGGCAAATTCTTCCAGGCTGCATGGGAGCAAAAAAAAAAAATCCACCCAGATCAAACAAAAAATAAAACCGAAAAACATAACATATAACCTCAAATACATGAATGAATGTTGTAGCCTGGCCATTCATTCAGTAAATAAAAAAAGAACCTAAAAAAAACCCAAAAAACAAAGTCACAAGCACACTTACGATTCCAAACTTCATATTCTGGCCATTCATTAAAAAAAACACACACAAAAAGTAGCAAAGTCACAAGCACACTTATGATCCCAAACTTCACAGCCTGGCCATTTAGTGAAAAAAAAAAAAAGCAAAAAAAAAAAAAAACTGAGATGCAACAAAGTCACAAGCACTTATGATCCCAAACTTCACAGCCTGGCCATTCAGTCAAAAAACAAAAAAGCAAAAAAAAAAAAAACTAACATACAACAAAGTCACAAGCACTTATGATCCCAAACTTCACAGCATGTCCATTCATTCAAAAAATAAAAAAGCACACAAAAAAAAAACTAACATACAACAAAGTCACAAGCACTTATGAACCCAAACTTCATAGCCTGGCCATTTTTTCAAAAAATAAAAAAGCACAAAAAAATGAAACAAAAAAAACTAAGTCACAAGCACTTATGACCCCAAACTTCATAGTCTGACCATTAGTTAAAAAAATAAAAAAGCACATTAAAAACAACAAAGTCAAAAGCACTTATGATCCCAAACTGCATAGCCTGGCCATTCATTCAAAAAATAAAAAATGCACAAAAAAAAGAAACAAAAAAAACTAAGTCACAAGCACTTATGACCCCAAACTTCATAGTCTGACCATTAATTAAAAAAATAAAAAAGCACATTAAAAACAACAAAGTCAAAAGCACTTATGATCCCAAACTTCATAGCCTGGCCATTCATTCAAAAAAATAAAAAAAAGAACTTAAAAAAACAAAGTCACAAGCACTTATGATCCTCAACTTTAATATGGTTAAATAATTAAAATAAATTATTATTATTAATAATAATAATATTAATAATAAATATAAAAAGTAAGCTGCATCCACAGCAATCCCCCTCCCCCCCAAGCATCAATAAATGAAAAAAAGTTTGTCAAACTTACTACTCATGATCACTGTCCTTTGGTCACCCTAAATCCCATGATCACCACAAACATAAAACAACAAAACCTTTCCGGTAACAAGTTCATCAAGTGGTATTTTAAAATTAAAAACTAAAAAAAACCAAATCACATCCATCCTATGATTCTTCTCATGATAAAGCAGTGAGCTGCTCCTTTAAGGAGAAAAAAAAAATATGACCTGGAAGTTACTCTAACCAAGCAACAACAAACAAAAAAAAAAAAAAAAAGCCGAAAACAATAAAGTTCCCTTTCCTATTATCTCTTCCTGTGTGTGAACTTGACCCTCGTGGTGCAGACAAGGCTCAAACAGATTGGACCAGGACAACAGTAGAAAGAGCCAGGGCTACCGGAGACTGAAGTAGCCAATTTTCAAGTCTCGTGCTTTTTGACCCACCATGGAAAAAAAAAAAAAAAAATCTCCCATGCACGTGAAACGTGAGAGGGGATGTTTCACCCTCCTCTCTCCCTTGGTGCATTGAGGAAAAAAAGGCAGTTGTTTGGGTTCAGATCCCCCACGTTTATCACAGTCAAGACCATATTAAAAAGCGTTTCCAGGGGCACTTTGCTGCTGAAAGCGGCGTACCTACGCTAGTTAATCACAACGCCGTCCCGGAGCGTCTCCATGCGTCATATTTAATATCCTGATTTTTTTAATAATTATTTTAAACCTTTTTGATTATTTTTTTTATTTTATTTAAAAAAATAAAACAAAAATGTTGTAAGTGCATTTAACTTCCAAAACAATATATTTCATGTGTTGCTACAAATCTGGGCAAGTTTGTTTTATATTTTGTTTTGGTTTTTGTTTTGTTTTTATTTTTTATTTGTACATATTGTAAAAACTGCAATTAACAGTTTCCAAAACAATATATTTCATTGAAGTGCTAAAAAAAAAAAAAAAAGAACAGTTCCAGAGACAATTAACTGGGACTATCCCTGCAGATCATTTCTAGGGACAGTGATCTTCAAAAAGCCCTGTATATCAAAACCACTTCCAGGGACAATAATGTCTAGGGATGAAATCTGTAGAAGCTGGGACAGTCCCTGAAGATAAAAGTTACTTCCATGGTCAACAATCCAGAAGAACGTGGGACAGTCCCTGCAGATCAAGATCACTTCCAGGGACAATAATGTCTAGGGATGAAATCTGTAGATGCTGGGAAAGTCCCTGAAGATAAAAGTCACTTCCAGGGTCAACAATCCTGAAGAACTTGGGACAGTCCCTGCAGATCAAGATCACTTAAAGGGACAATAATGTCTAGGGATGAAATCTGTAGATGCTGGGACAGTCCCTGCAGATCAAGATCACTTCCAGGGACATTAATGTCTAGGGATGAAATGTGTAGATGCTGGGACAGTCCCTGAAGATAAAAATCACTTCCAGGGTAAACAATCTTGAAAAACGTGGGACAGTCCCTGCAGATCAAGATCACTTCCAGGGACAATAATGTCTAGGGATGAAATTTGTAGATGCTGGGACAGTCCCTGAAGATAAAAGTGACATCCAGGGTCAACTATCCTGAAGAACTGGGGACAGTCCCTGCAGATCAAGATCACTTCCAGGGACAATAATGTCTAGGGATGAAATCTGTAGATGCTGGGAAAGTCCCTGAAGATAAAAGTCACTTCCAGGGTCAACAATCCTGAAAAACTTGGGACAGTCCCTGCAGATCAAGATCACTTCCAGGGGCAATTAAGTAAATAAAACTACAGAAGCCGGGACAGTCCTTGTGGATCAGGGCCACTTTTGGGGACAACGAGGTTCAGGGATAAAATATGGGACTGTTGCTAAATATCAAGATCACTTCAAGGGACAGTAAAGTTGAGTTATGAAATCTGCAGATCTGGGACATTATCTGGGACAGTTCTTGGAGATCAAAGGCCACTTTCAGAGACAACAATCTTCAAAACAGCTGGGAGTGTTCCTCCAGATCAAGGTCACTTCCAGGGACAAAATCTCTGTGCAGATCAAAAGTCTCTACAGATCAAAGGTCACTTCCAGTGACAAAATCTGGGACAGTCCCTGCTGATCAAGGGCCAATTTTAGGGACAGTAGTCTTCAAAAAAAAATCTGGTACTGTCTCTAAATATCAAGTTCTCTTCCAGGGACAGTAAAGTCCAATGATAAAATCTGTAGCAGGGCCAGTCAATTTCACTTTCAGGGATCACATCTGGGAAAGTCCCTGCAGATCAAGGACATCTTTTGGGGCTTGCAGTCTTCCAAAAAGTTGGGCATATCAAGATCGCTTCCAAGGACAGTATAGTCCAGGGATGAGAAATGCAGAAGCCATGTCAGTCTCTACAGATCACGGCTACTTCCAGTGACAACAAGACAGGGACAGTCCCTGCAGGTCAGAGCACTTTTAGGGACCGCAAACTTCAAAAAAGCTGTAACTGTCCCCACAGAACAGAGACCATGAAGTAAAAATTAAACCTGCAGCAGCCAGGCCAGTATCTTCAGATCAGGGACCACTTCCAGTGACAAGATCCAGGGACAAAATATGGGACAGTCTCTGCAGATCACAGCGCAATTATCTTCGAAAAAAATCTGGGACCTTAATATGGAGATCACTTCCAGGGACAACAAAGTAAAAAATAAATCTGCTGAAACTGGGACAGCCGCAACAGATCAGTGACAAGGTCCAGGGTCAAAATCTAGTACAGTCCCTGCAGATCAAGATCACTTACGGGGACAATGCCCGGGGATGAAATCTGCAAAAGTTAGAGGACTTTCAAGGACCACATCTGTAAAGTCTGGGACAGTCCCTGCAGAGCAGAGCACTTTTAGGGACATCAAACTGTCCCTAAAGCTCAGGAGCAATAAAATAAATAATAGTAGCTGGGCCAGTCTCTGCAGATCAGGGGTCATGTCCAGTGACAACGAGGACCAGGGACAAAATCTGGAACAGTCACTTGAGATCAAGAGACACTTTCAAGAACAGCAATATTCCAAATCTCTGGTACAGTCCCTGCAGATCAACATCACTTCCAGGGGCAATGAAGTCAATAATAAATCTGCAGAAGACGGGACAGTGTCTATCGATCATGGACCACTTCTAGTGCAACAAGGCCCAGGGACAAAATATGGGACAGCCCTTGGAGATCCGGGGATACTTTTAAGGACAGGCTGTCCTTCCTCATCAGGGACAATAAAGTCAATGTTTAACCTGCAGTAGCTGGAACAGTCTCAAGACATCAGGGACCACTTCCAGTGACAATGAGGTCCAGGGATGTACCATGAGACAGTCCCTGCAGTTCATTGACACTTTTAGGGACAGCAACCTTCAAAACTCAGGTACAGTCCCTGCGGATCAAGATCACTTCCAGGGACACAAAAAGTCAGTAATAAATCTGCAATAGCTGGGCCAGTCTCTAGACATCAGGGGCCACTTCCAGTGACAACCATGTCCATGGACAGTCCCTACAGATCAAAGGACACTTATAGGGACAGCAATTTACCAAAAAGCTGGGACCGTCTCTACAGATCAGGGAGAATAAAGTCAATAACAAATCTGCAGTTGCTGGGACAGACTTTGGAGATCAGGGGACCCGTCCAGTGACAACAAGGTCCATGGATGTCTTGTGGGACTGTCCCTGCACATCAGGGGACACTTTTAGGGTCACCAATCTTCAAAAACTCTGGAACAGTCCCTATGGATCAAAAATCACTTCCAGGGACAATCAAGTCAATAATAAATCTGCAGTAGCCAGGCCAGTCTCTAGAGATCAGAGGCCCCTTCCAGTGTCAACGAGGTCCAGGGATGTATTGAAGAACAGTCCCTGCAGATCAGGGACCCTTCCAGTGACAGCAAGGTACAAGGATGTATTCTAAGACAGTCCCTGCAGATCTGGGGACACTTTTAGGATCAGCAATATTCAAAAATCTCTGGTACAGTCCATACGGATCAAAAATCACTTCCAGGGACAATCTAGCCAATAATAAATCTGCAGTAGCCGGGCCAATCTCTAGAGATCAGGGACCCCTTCTAGTGTCATGAAGGTCCATGTGGGACAGTCCTCGCAGATCTGGGAACACTTTTAGATATGGCAATCTTTAAAAAAAAAAAAAAGTGCTAGGACCGATCAGGGACAATAAAGTAAAAAAATAAATCTGCAGTAGCCAGGACTCTCTACAGATCAGGGGCCACTTCCAGGGACCTGAAGGTCCATGGACATATTGTTGGACAGTCCCTGCAGATCTGGGAACACTTTTAGATATGGCAATCTTAAAAAAAAAAAAGTGCTGGGACCGATCAGGGACAAAAAAGTAAAAAAAATAAATCTGTAGTAGCCGGGATGGTCTACAGATGAGGGGCCACTTCCAGGGACATGAAGGTCCATGTGGGACAGTCCCTGTAGATTTGGGGACACTTTTAAATATAGCAATCCTCAAAAATAAAAAAGTGCTGGGACCGATCGAGGACAATAAAGTAAAAAAAATAAATCTGCAGTAGCCGGGATGGTCTACAGATCAGGGGCCACTTCCAGGGACATGAAGGTCCATGTGGGACAGTCCCTGTAGATTTGGGGACACTTTTAGAAATAGCAATCCTCTAAAATAAAAAAAAGTACTGGGACCGATCAGGGACAATAAAGTACAAAAAAATAAATCTGCAGTAGCTGGGATGGTCTACACATCAGGGGCCACTTCCAGGGACATAAAGGTCCATGTGGGACAGTCCCTGTAGATTTGGGGACACTTTTAGATATAGCAATCCTCAAAAATAAAAAAAAGTACTGGGACCGATCGGGGACAATAAAGTACAGAAAAAAATAATTGTGCAGTAGCTGGGACAGTCTACAGATCAGGGGCCACTTCCAGGTCCAGGGACACCCTCTGGGACAGTCCCTGCAGATGCAGGGCCATTAGTCAAGCACTCCAGACACACACACACCGGGCATGCAATCGTTTCTACGTCGCCGACCATCAGCAGAAAAGAGTGTGGGACCCAGAGAGAGAATTAAAGAACCCCCCCTTACCTGTTGATTGATCTGCAATCCCCTGATCAGCAGTGTGGAGGATGGTGGGGCTCCAGGGTGATCCATGTACCGCTTCCTTGGTGGTTGCAGAGTTGATCTGTGATTATTGGGGGGGGGAGGTTTCCTGTTCCCCCCAGTGTGTGTCTGAGTGCAGAGACAGGAACAAGGAGTGGGGGGCTCTGGGAGGAGGAGGAGAGAGGGGGGAGAGAAGAGATCTGGGGGGGAATCTGATAGGAGATCCCTGGATCCCGAGCACAGCAGATCCCAGCCAGATCAGCTCTTTATCAGCAAATGTTATCGCTTGTCAGGACCTCAGTCTGCGAGCATTACGTCAGATCCAAGACACCAAACACTATTAATATCAAAGGAGCCTTCAGCAGAGACAGGCGCCGCCCACACTGCACGGCTTAAAGGAGCACAACCCTTCTACAGACAGGAGGAGGAGGACGGGGAGGAGGAGGGAGAGCGCAGCGCACTGCACACTGCTCACTGCTCCCCCCCGCCCCACACACAGGACACTCGGCAGGTTGGAACACTCAGCGCACGAAAGTTTTGTATCAGTGCTGCGGGATCACACACTTGTTACATTGTACCCACTGCGGGATCACACACTTGTTACATTGTATCCACTGCGGGATCACACACTTGTTACATTGTATCCACTGCGGGATCACACACTTGTTACATTGTATCCACTGCGGGATCACACACTTGTTACATTGTATCCACTGCGGGATCACACACTTGTTACATTGTACCCACTGCGGGATCACACACTTGTTACATTGTACCCACTGCGGGATCACACACTTGTTACATTGTACCCACTGCGGGATCACACACTTGTTACATTGTATCCACTGCAGGATCACACACTTGTTACATTGTACCCACTGCGGGATCACACACTTGTTACATTGTATCCACTGCGGGATCACACACTTGTTACATTGTACCCACTGCGGGATCACACACTTGTTACATTGTACCCACTGCGGGATCACACACTTGTTACATTGTACCCACTGCGGGATCACACACTTGTTACATTGTATCCACTGCAGGATCACACACTTGTTACATTGTACCCACTGCGGGATCACACACTTGTTACATTGTATCCACTGCAGGATCACACACACACACACACACACACTTGTTACATTGTATCCACTGCAGGATCACACACGTGTTACATTGTATCCACTGCAGGATCACACACTTGTTACATTGTACCCACTGCGGGATCACACGCTTGTTACATTGTATCCACTGCGGGATCACACACGTGTTACATTGTATCCACTGCGGGATCACACACTTGTTACATTGTACCCACTGCGGGATCACACGCTTGTTACATTGTATCCACTGCGGGATCACACGCTTGTTACATTGTACCCACTGCGGGATCACACGCTTGTTACATTGTATCCACTGCGGGATCACACGCTTGTTACATTGTATCCACTGCGGGATCACACGCTTGTTACATTGTATCCACTGCGGGATCACACGCTTGTTACATTGTACCCACTGCGGGATCACACACTTGTTACATTGTATCCACTGCGGGATCACACACTTGTTACATTGTACCCGCTGCGGGATCACACACTTGTTACATTGTATCCACTGCGGGATCACACACTTGTTACATTGTACCCACTGCGGGATCACACACTTGTTACATTGTATCCACTGCAGGATCACACACTTGTTACATTGTACCCACTGCGGGATCACACACTTGTTACATTGTATCCACTGCAGGATCACACACTTGTTACATTGTACTCACTGCAGGATCACACACACACACTTGTTACATTGTATCCACTGCGGGATCACACACTTGTTACATTGTACTCACTGCGGGATCACACACACACACACACTTGTTACGTTGTACTCACTGCGGGATCACACACTTGTTACATTGTATCCACTGCAGGATCACGCGCTTGTTACATTGTATCCACTGCGGGATCACACACTTGTTACATTGTATCCACTGCAGGATCACACACTTGTTACATTGTATCCACTGCGGGATCACACACTTGTTACATTGTACCCACTGCGGGATCACACACTTGTTACATTGTACCCACTGCGGGATCACACACTTGTTACATTGTACCCACTGCGGGATCACACACTTGTTACATTGTACCCACTGCGGGATCACACACTTGTTACATTGTACCCACTGCGGGATCACACACTTGTTACATTGTACCCACTGCGGTATCACACACTTGTTACATTGTACCCACTCCACTGCGGGATCACACACTTGTTACATTGTATCCACTGTGGGATCACACGCTTGTTACATTGTATCCACTGCGGGATCACACGCTTGTTACATTGTACCCACTGCGGGATCACACGCTTGTTACATTGTATCCACTGCGGGATCACACGCTTGTTACATTGTACCCACTGCGGGAATCACACGCTTGTTACATTGTATCCACTGCGGGATCGCACGCTTGTTACATTGTGCCCACTGCGGGATCGCACGCTTGTTACATTGTATCCACTGCGGGATCGCACGCTTGTTACATTGTATCCACTGCGGGATCGCACGCTTGTTACATTGTATCCACTGCGGGATCGCACGCTTGTTACATTGTATCCACTGCGGGATCGCACGCTTGTTACATTGTACCCACTGCGGGATCGCACGCTTGTTACATTGTGCCCACTGCGGGACTGCTCCAGTCCTTCTTTTTATTTGTTCCAGAGACAGCAATCTGCAAAAGTCACACCTTTCCCTACAGATCCAGGTCACTTCCAGGGACAGCAATCTGCAAAAAGCTGGGACAGTTCCTACAGATTCAGGTCTGTAATAGGGATGAAATGTGCAGAAGATGTGACAGTCCTTGTAGACCCAGATCACTTAAAGGGACAGCAGTCTGCAAACCACCATGACTGTCCCTATAGAGCAGGATCACTTCCAGGGACAGCAGTCTGCAAACCACCATGACTGTCCCTATAGAGCAGGATCACTTCCAGGGACAGCAGTGTACAGTAGATCAGGGGCGGACTGACAACTCATGGGGCCCCCGGCAATAAGGGATTATGGGGCCCCCGTGTCCTCGCCCACACCCAAAAAAGCCTATGAAAAAGCCAATGAAAGGTACCAGGGGCATCTCATGGGGCCCCCTACTGACCCCGGGCCCTCGGGCAGTGCCCGAGTGGCTAAATGGTCAGTCCGCCCCTGCTGTAGATGTAACAGTATCAGGGGCGGACTGACCATTTGAGCACTTGGGCACTGCCCGAGGGCCCGGGGTCAGTAGGGGGCCCCATAAAATGCCCCTGGTACCTTTTGTATAGGCTTTTTTGGGTGTGTTTTGAGTGTGGGCCAGGACATAAGGGCCCCATGATCCCCAATTGCCCGGGGGCCCCATGAGTTGTCAGTCCGCCCCTGAACAGTATGTATGATGGAACAGTCCCTATAGATCCAGGTCACTTCCAGGGACAATATATTCAAAAGCTGGAATACTCAGTGAAGATCCAGGTCACTTCCAGGGACAATAATATGCAAAGGCCATGACTGTCCCTACAGATCCAGATCACGTCCAGGGACAGTTATATTCAGGGATGAAATGTGCAGAAGATGTGACAGTCCTTGTAGATCCAGATCACTTCCAAGGACAGAAATCTGTAAACCACCATGACTGTCCCTACAGACCCAAATCACTTCCAGGGACTGTAATCTGCAAACCACCACAAAAGACCCTACAGATCTAGATCACTTCCAGGGACAGTAATGTCTAGGGATGAAATGTGCAGATAATGGAGCAGTCCCTACAGATCCAGGGACAGCACTCTGTAAACCACCATATATCAGGAATGGTCATATACAGGGATTGGATGGACAGTCCTTACAGATCTAGGTCACTTCCAGAGACAGGTATTTCCTGAGATGAAATGTGCAGGAAATGAGACAGTCCCTGCAGATTAGATCCATTTCCAGGGACAAACATCTGCAAAAAGTCACAACAGTCAGTACATATCCAGATCACTTCTAGCACAGTAATAGGGCAGAAATCTGCAAATTATCATGAGTGTCCCTACTGATCCAGAGTACTTCCAGGGACAGTAATAGGGAGGAAATGAGCAGACATTGGGACAGTCCTTGTCTATCCAGATCTCTTCCAGGGACAGCAATCTGCAAACCACCATGACTGTCCCTACAAATCCAAATCACTTCTGAGGACAACATTTCCAAAACCTAGTCCCTGCAGATCAGTGCCACTTCCAGGGACAATACTCTGCAAAATGCCATGACTGTCCCTGGGATAATATGTACAGAAACCAGGACAGTCCTTGTAGACCACAAACATTTCCAGGGACAGCAGTCTGCAAACCATGTTGACTGTTCCTACAGATGCAGATCACTTCCAGGGACAGTAATGTGCAGAAGATGGTCCAACTCCTGTAGATAACAGACACGTCCAGGGACAATAAAGTCCAGGAATGAAATCTACAGGGAGGGAGCTCCTTCTGATAATGCTGCTTGCCTGGCTCTCGGCTTCCTATGCCATACTCTTTTTTTTTTTTTTTTTTTTTTTTGTTCCAGGGACATTATTGTCCAGACATGAAAGGTGCAGATGCTGGGACAGTCCCTACATATTGGGATCACAGTTAGGGATAAATTCTCAAAAAGCAAGAATAGTTCCTGTATATCAGAGACACTTCCAGGGACAGCAATCTGAAAAAATGTGTTACTGTCCCTACACATCAAGATCACTACCAGGGACAGTCATGTTCAGGGATGAAATGTACAGAAACTGAGACGGTCCTTGAAGATCAGAGCCACCTAGCAGGGATAGCAGTCTGCCAAAAGCTGGGACTACAGACCTAGATCACTTCCAGGGACTGTAATCTGCAAACCACAATGACAATCTCTACAGATCATAATCACTTCCAGGGACAGCAATCTTCATAAAGCCATGACAGTCCCTACAGTTCAGGATCACTTCCAGGGATGGTAATCTTCAAAAAGTCAACACAGTCCCTACAGTTCAGGATCACTTCCAGGGACAACAATCTTTATAAAGCCATGACAGTCCCTACAGATCAGGATCACTTCCAGGGACAGCAATCTTCAAAAAAGTCATGACAGTCCGTACAAATCAGGATCACTTCCAGGGACAGCAACCTTCATAAAGCCATGACAGTCCCTACAGTTCAGGATCACTTCCAGGGACAGTAATCTTCATAAAGCCATGACAGTCCCTACAGATCAGGATCACTTCCAGGGCCAGCAATCTTCATAAAGCCATGGCAGTCCCTACAGTTCAGGATTACTTCCAGGGATGGTAATCTTCAAAAAGTCAACACAGTCCCTACAGTTCAGGATCACTTCCAGGGACAGCAATCTTTATAAAGCCATGACAGTCCCTACAGATCAGGATCACTTCAAGGGACAGCAATCTTCAAAAAAGTCACGACAGTCCCTACAGATCAGGATCACTTCCAGGGACAGCAATCTTCAAAAAAGTCACAACAGTCCCTGCAGATCAGGATCACTTCCAGGGACAGCAGTCTTCATAAAGCCATGACTGTCCCTACAGATCAGGATCACTTCCAGGGACAGCAATCTTCAAAAAAGTCACAACAGTCCCTACATTTCAGGATCACTTCCAGGGACAGCAATCTTCATAAAGCCATGACAGTACCTACAGTTCAGGATCACTTCCAGGGCCAGCAGTCTTCATAAAGCCATGACAGTCCCTACAGATCAGGATCACTTCCAGGGACAGCAATCTTCATAAAGCCATGACAATCCCTACAGATCAGGATCACTTCCAGGGACAGCAATCTTCATAAAGCCATGACTGTCCCTACAGATCAGGATCACTTCCAGGGACAGCAATCTTCATAAAGCCATGACAGTCCCTACAGATCAGGATCACTTCCAGGGACAGCAATCTTCATAAAGCCATGACAGCCCCTACAGTTCAGGATCACTTCCAGGGCCAGCAGTCTTCATAAAGCCATGACAGTCCCTACAGATCAGGATCACTTCCAGGGACAGCAGTCTTCATAAAGCCATGACAGTCCCTACAGTTCAGGATCACTTCCAGGGACAGCAATCTTCATAAAGCCATGACAGTCCCTACAGATCAGGATCACTTCCAGGGACAGCAATCTTCATAAAGCCATGACAGTCCCTACAGATCAGGATCACTTCCAGGGACAGCAATCTTCATAAAGCCATGACAGCCCCTACAGTTCAGGATCACTTCCAGGGCCAGCAGTCTTCATAAAGCCATGACAGTCCCTACAGATCAGGATCACTTCCAGGGACAGCAGTCTTCATAAAGCCATGACAGTCCCTACAGTTCAGGATCACTTCCAGGGCCAGCAGTCTTCATAAAGCCATGACAGTCCCTACAGATCAGGATCACTTCCAGGGACAGCAATCTTCATAAAGCCATGACAGTCCCTACAGATCAGGATCACTTCCAGGGACAATATTATTGAGGTGTAAAGTGTGCAGAGAGGGAGGCCATGGCCTGAGCTCCTTCTGGCAGTGCTGGTTGCCTGGCTCCTGCTGGCAAACATTACTGCTACTAAAAGCTTCTAAATGTCCATGTGTGCACAGACACATAGGATAACATGGAGGGGCGTTTGGAAGCAGTAAACAAAAAAATGCCTGACACCCTAAAAGTGGCTGCAAAAATGCTCTGTGTGCATGGTGCCTGCTCCTTCTGACGCTGCAGTCACATCTGTCATTGAGGTGCCAGAGAACAGAGCAGCTGATGCCAGGGCCACCATTAGAAAATATTGGGCAATGTACAGCTTACCTGACATGGGCCCCTCCCACATGCACACAAGCTCAAAAAATGCTGGGGAAAATGCTGAACAAAAACACTGGTGACAGCATTTTTTAGTTGTGTTTTATTAGTGTACAAAAGCATTTAGGTGCGTTAGCATTTTATTAGCATTTTTACAGTACAGTACAGGGGAAAAAAATGCTAGAAAAAAGCTGTTAGGAGCATCTTAATGCTGGAAAAAAACACTTAAAAAAACTCTACAAAAACAATTTTTTTTCTGCTCCTAGATGCCGAAACTCAAAAAGTGCCAACAGCCTGAAGTAGTGTGAATGGACACATAGGGTAATATTATTCAGCTTCTAGGAGCAGAAAGAATTATGCTGACATCCAGGGGTGGACTGACAACTCATGGGGCCCCCGGGCAATAGGGGATCATGGGGCCCCTGTGTCCTTGGCCAAACTCAAAAAAGCCTATGAAAAAGGTACCAGGGGCATCTCATGAGGCCCCCTACTGACCCCGGGCCCTTGGGCAGTGCCTGAGTTTCCAAATGGTCAGTCCGCCCCTGGCTGACAATAGCTTCTAGGAGCTTAACCGCTTCCCGCTGACATCACACAAATATGCGGCCTCACAGAACTGGGCTTTTTGTGAGGCCGTATATTTGGGTACCTGTCTTGTACTGGGAGCGTGCCACACTGCACTGCGTTCTAACGATCGGGACCCGGGACTCCCGATTGTGGGTCACATGATCGCTGTGATAGCCTCTGATTGGCTATCACAGTGATCAGCCACTGTATAGCCCGCCCCCCTTGTTTTTTTTCTCTCTCTATGAATGTAGAAGAGAGATACATTGTATCTCTCTAACTCCTGGCTAATGCAGGTCAAAAACCAGCCGTTTAAACAAAAAAAAAAAATCAGTCGTTCGATCTGCCAACGTTACCACCAATCGGACGATTTTTGTCCCATCTACAGCCAGCATTTAATTACTTCTGTCCCTTGCAGAGAGCTCTGCTATTATATTTGACATGAAAAAGTATTGCGGTTGCAACAATGTATCTATTTGTATCCATTTCAGATACAGATGTTTTTATTCGGATACAAATAGATACATTGTTGTAACCACAATACTTTTTCATATAAAATATAATAGCGGACTGGAATTCTTCGTCTTCTTCTTCTCCTTCTTTTTCTCCTCCTTCTTCTCCTTCTTCTTCTCCTTCTTCTTCTTTTTCTCCTTCTTCTTCTTCCTCTTCCTTTTCCTTTTTCTTTTTTGTCTTCTTTTTCTGTTTCTTTTTTGTCTTCTTTTCTTCTTTTTTGTCTTCTTTTTCTTGTTCTTTTTTGTCTTCTTTTTCTTTTTCTTCTTTTTTGTCTTCTTTTCTTCTTTTTTGTCTTCTTTTTCTTCTTTTCTGCTTCTTTTTCTCGCAGGTCACGGCTCATGTGCAGATTTTTTATTAGTAAAACAATTGGCCAATTTGCCCATCATTGCCGGGAAAATCGCCCAATCTGCAAAATCTGCTGATTTTTTTCCAACTTTACCGATAGAAAAAATGTGCCAAAACCCAAAAAACGGCCGACCAATTTACCCATGAACAGTGTGAAAATCGATTTTTTTTTTTTGCCCGATTTTCGACCCGTCCATGGCCTGCAATAGAGGGAAAAAAATGTTCATAAAAAAAAAAAGATAAATATTAAAAAATAAAAGTGAAAATAAAGAAAAAGTACCTAGATCAAGGTTTGATCTAGTTCAGTGCCAGGGTTAGTGTTTGGGTCAAAGGTCAAGGTCAAAAGGTCAGGGTTAAAGGTCAGGATTTTAAAAAAAAATTGGTATCAGTGTCAGTTAGTGTCAGTGTGTTTTAGGTAAAAAAAAAAGAGACAAAAACAAAAAGCGCACTATTGTTTCTGGGCTGTACTACGGGTACAAACAACAAATAACATACACATATATGGTATTGCTGCGATCGTCAAGAGCTGGAGAATTTATTTTAGGTTGTTCTTTGGTGGTAGGTTATGGTCGTAACAAGAAACACACAGCTAAATAAAAAAAATGATTTTGGGACAGTTTTCGTTTGATAATAAAAAAAATCAGGCGCTATCCATTACCATTTACCACCAAATGAAAGCCCAATTTGTCCTGAAAAAAACCGCAGTATATTCCACCTGGATGTACAAAGTAGTTGTGGTGATATGTACGGTTTTACTATCACATGTCAGCGTTGCAGAATTGTGCTTAGGCATTTAGATTTGTTTTACCCTTAGGAGTGAAGGGGTTAAAGATGCCAGTGAGCTCAGAACCTCAGGCTCTATGCACACTAGCGGTTTCTTAAGCAGGACAAAACTGCTGGGTAGAAAACGCTGGTAATAGCATTTTAGTTGCAATTCTAGTAGCGTTTAAGAGCGTTAGTATTTTTACGGTACGTAAAAAAAAAAAGCTAGAAAAAAGCTGTTAGAGTTTTAATAGCATTTAGCATTTTTTTCTGCTTGAAAAACGCTCCAAAAAAACTCCACAAAAACAATTTTTTTTTCTGCTCCTAAATGCTGAAGCTCAAAAAAATGCTAATAGCCTAAAATAGTCTGCATGGACACATAGGATATTACTATTCAACTTCTAGGAGCAGAAACAAATATGCTGCCAATAGCTTCTAGGAGCTTAAAAAAAATGCTTGTGTGCATGGAGCCTTAGGCTTAAAAAATGCTGGAAAAAGCGCTATGTAAAAAACACTGGTAATAGCATTTCTAGTAGCGTTTAGAAGTCTTTATGAGCATTAGCATTTTATTAGCATTTTTACAGTACATGTAGAAAAAAAGCTAGTAAAATAGCTGTTAGGAGCGTTTTATCAGCATTTAGTAGCTGTTAGCATTTTTTTCTACTTAAAAAATGCTCTAAAAAAACTCTACAAAATCTATTTTTTTTTCTGCTCCTAAATGCTGAAGCTCAAAACATGCTAATAGCCTAAAGTAGTGTGAATGGATACATAGGAGAACACTAATCAGCTTGTAGGAGCAGAAAGAAATATGCTGATAATAGCTTCTAGGAGCTTAAAAAAAGCTAGTGGCTCCATGTATACTAGCATTTTTTTTTTTTAAGCTAAAAAATGCTGGAAAAAATTGCTGGGTAAAAAAACGCTGGTAATAGCATTTTAGTAGCGTTTAGAAGCATTTAGGTGCATTAGCGTTTTCTTCGCATTTTTATAGATCATGTAGAATAGGATAACAGCATTTTCCTCAGAGTTTTGCAGAAACGCAGTACAGTCCATTTAAAATGATTTCCTATGGGCCAGGATCACATCTCCACGTTTTCACCCAGAGCATTAATTAGAAAGGGTCAGGGACTTTTTTTTAACACAATAAGTTGCATTTTTGGCTCAATAGACTTCAATGGAAATGCTACAGAAAAGCATGCTGTGTGTTTGAGGAAAGGAGAGCCGATAACCAGCAAGGCTGTCAGTACATGGTTTACACTGATTATCAGTGCTGCCTCATCAGTGCCAATCAGTGCCCATCTTTGCAGCATATCGGTGCCCATCAATGTTGCCTATCAGGTCCCATCAGTGCTAGCTATTGGTGCCCATCAGTGTCACCTCATCAGTGCCTTCTCATCAGTACCCATCAGTGCTGCCTCATCACTGCCCATCAGTGCCTCCTTATCAGTGCTGCCTCATCAGTGCCCATCTTTGCAGCATATCGGTGCCCATCAGTGTTGCCTATCAGGTCCCATCAGTGCTAGCTATTGGTGCCCATCAGTGTCACCTCATCAGTGCCTTCTCATCAGTACCCATCAGTGCTGCCTCATCACTGCCCATCAGTGCCGCCTTATCAGTGCTGCCTCATCAGTGCCAATCAGTGCCCATCTTTGCAGCATATTGGTGCCCATCAGTGTTGCCTATCAGGTCCCATCAGTGCTAGCTATTGGTACCCATCAGTGTCACCTCATCAGTGCCCATCAGTGCAGCTTATCAGTGCCCATCAGTGCTGCTTCATCACTGCCCATCAGCGCTGCCTCATCAGTGCCAATCAGTGCCCATCTTTGCAGCATATCGGTGCCCATCAGTGTTGCCTATCAGGTCCTATCAGTGCTAGCTATTGATGACCATCAGTGTCACCTCATCAGTGCCTTCTCATCAGTGCAGCTTATCACTGCCCATCAGTGCCTCCTTATCAGTGCTACCTCATCAGTGCCACTCAGTGCCCATCTTTGCAGCATATCGGTGCCCATCAATGTTGCCTATCAGGTCCCATAAGTGCTAGCTCTTTTGTGCCCATCAGTGTCAAATCATCAGTGCCTCCTCATCAGTGCCCATCAGTGCAGCTTATCAGTGCCCATCAGTGCCACCTCATCACTGCCCATCAGTGCAGCCTTATCAGTGTTGCCTCATCAGTGAACATCAGTGCAGCCTCTTCAGTGCCCATCTGTGTAGCCTCAACAGTGCCCATCTGTGTAGCCTCATCAGGGCACATCAGTGAAAATGAAATACATATTTGCTAAATTTACTAATAAAAACTAAGAAAAATGATTTTGTTTTTCTACAAAATGTTCATTGTTTTTCTTTTGTTTAGCAAAAATTTATAAAAAACAGTGGTGATTAAATACCACCAAAAGAAATCTCTGTCTAAAAAAAAATCATATGGGTACAGTGTTGCATGACCGCGCAATTGTAATTGAACGTGTGGCAGTATTAATAGCTGAAAATTGGCCTGGGGAGGAAGTATTAAAGTGGTTAATAAAAAGCAGGAAGCTGGATCTCATTATTGTAGACACTCGTGACTGTATCTGTGCTCAGCTGGACATCAGTGTGCCCATGTGTGAATGGAAATAAAGAGAAATGCCACTGCACATGCACCCATTAACCTTTATTGGTGTTTGATTTATAGGTTTTTTTATTGCTATTTATTTTTAAAGTGGAACTTTAATCAGAAAATGGAAGTCTTTCTAGATCACTTCAGGCTGGTCCCTTTTGCAGGTAAAACATTAAAAACAGCTGCTTATAAAATCCATTAATGCACATGCTCAGTTGCTCTCCATTCCCGGCACTGTGCCTAAAATTAGAGCCACTAGAGGCCAATCAGCTGACAGATTTAAGATTTACTGTTGCTGTATACTGTTGAATGGGAAAGAAAGCAACAGGAATGACACAGCCTGTGACAAGGGAACACAGATTAGGTAGGGAAAAAAGAAAAGCAGGAGTGGTGAAAGGAAAAACTCTGTTGCCTGGGAGACACAAAAGAGTTAAACTTACAAGGATTGTGTTTTACCTTATCTCCGTGATATTCTCTCCCGTGAGCATCAGCACTGAAAAGCTTCAGTCAGCCTTCATTTCTAGCTGAGCCAAGACATACAATCAAGGCTGGTAAAGCACACATTTTAATTACAGAAAGTGACATATAGGGGAGATTTACTAAAAATGGAGCACACAGAATTTGGTGCAGCTGTGCATAGTAACCAATCAGCTTCTAACTTCAGCTAGTTCAATTAAGCTTTGTCAATAAAACCTAGAAGCTGCACCAGATTCTGTGTGAACTGATTTTGGCAAATCTCTCTTATTGTTTTCAAATGCAAGGAGAGGGGGAGAGTTTCCAATAACAAAGCAACTGCTGTGGGCTTCAACAAAATGGTGGCCTCCAGCAAACAACCTGCAGTTCCAGTGTTAATGCTGAGGGGGGTGGTGCTTGTGTGGCTCTACAAAGAATTGCTGTTCTTCCTGCATTGTTTTAAAATAGCACTAAAACCTAAGTGGTTAAAGAAACATTAAAAAAAGTTTTTGGATATTTTTGAGTTGACTTCAGACTGTTCAAGGTCTGCTAAGGTTCCAGCTAGCAAAATCAGCAGCAGAAAACTTGTTAAGCTTCTGTCAGCCTTCCTCTTTAGCTGTGCCAAGGCATACAATCAAGGCTGGTAAAGCACACATTTTAGTGACCTATAGGGGAAGATTTACAAAAACTGGAGCACACAGAATTTGGTGCAGCTATGTATAGTAACCAATCAGCTTCTAACTTCAGCTTGTTCAATTAAGCTTTGTCAATAAAACCTAGAAGCTGCACCAGATTCTGTGTGCACCAGTTTTGGCAAATCTCTCCCATAGTTTTCAAATTCAAGGAGAGGGGGCTTCAACAAAATGGTGGCCTCCAGCAATCAACCTGCAGTTCCAGTGCTAACACTGATGGGGGTAGTGCTTGTGCGGCTTTACAAAGAATAGCTGCTCTCCCTGCATTATTTAAAAATGGCACTAAAACTTAAGTGGTTAAAGAAACATTAAAAAAAAAATTTTGGGATATTATTGACTTCAGACTGTTCAAGGTCTACTAAAGTTCTAGCCAGCAAAATCAGCAGCAGAAAGCTTGTTGAGCTTCTGTCAGCCTTCCTCTCTATCTGAGCCAAGACATACAATCAAGGCTGGTAAAGCACACATTTTAATTACAGTAGTGACCTGTAGAGGGAGATTTACAAAAACTGGAGCACACAGAATTTTGTGCAGCTGTGTATAGTAACTAATCAGCTTCTAACTTCAGACTGTTCAAGGTCTGCTAAGGTTCCAGCTAGAAAAATCAGTTTGGGCAAGTTTAAAATATGGCTATAGAGTGGTAAGAGTAAATGTTCAGGATGGCTGCCTCTGTAGTCAGTTTAACCACTTCAAGTCAGGACACTTTCACCCCCTTCCTGTACAGGCCAATTTTCAGCTTACAGGACTATCACACTTTGAATGACAATTGCGCGGTCATGCAACACTGTACCTAAATGAACTTTTTAGCATTTTTTTGAGACAGATAAAACTTTCTTTTGGTGGTATTTATTCACCACTGGAATTGTTATATAAATGATAAAGAACAAAATTTTTGAAAAAAGTGTTTTTCTTATAAAATTTTGTTATTTTGTTTATAAAAAAAATTATAATTTAAAAAAAATTGTTTACATTTTTATTTTATTTTTTTATATTATTATTTATGTTTTTTTTTTCTTCATACTGTCACCCTAGCAGTACCATAGTGACACTGTGCTACTTGTGGGGGGTGATGAAGATTTTTTTTATTTTCACACTGGTTGCTTTTACACTCACAAAGGCTGTAAAAGCAATCATTTCTCCTTCTCTCTGGCTGTATTCCTGCAGCCATTGAGAAATACTGCGAGAGCTGTGATTGGTCACAGCTTGTCACATGGTACAAGGCTGTTGTGAATAGCCTTGTTCCATGTGATCTCTGTGATCATTCACAGATTTCACAAGTAGTAAGCTATGATGTCAGGAAGTGACATCTTGCTTACTACTGTTCATGTGATCCCTGATTGGCCAATCATTGATCACATGATCGGGACCTCACACAGCGGTCCCGTATAGTGATCAGGCACATATCACAATACTGCACGCTCCCAGAGAGCTTGCATGAGCAAAGGAATGTCCCCCTGCATCGACAACGCCCCCATCCTGCCGTTTATCAGCATGGGCCGGGCGGGAAGAGGTTAAAGTATAACTAAAGGGAAAACTTTTTTCTTTTATTTGGATAGAGTGGTGAGGGGGTTAGAACCTCTGTTGTGTTTTTATCGCTGCATGTGTCCCAGTAAGGTTACATTCAGACCTGAGCATTGGTGTCTTCCGTCATTTTTCATGCTTTTTTTGCATGTTATTACACTAGTTTTTGTGTATTTTTAGGTTTTAACCATTGAAAAGAGATAGTTGGAGGAGGAGCATGCATGCTATGCATGTTTTTCGGGGGTTCGGGGGCCCAGGCAGCTGAGTGAATCGGGTGTGAGCATGGAGGGCGATTGGCACAGCGGAGGAGGGGGGGTACAATTTCTGGAACAGCACCCTGTATGACTTTCTCTACAGTAGCTGAAAGCCAGATTATTTTCTCCCTCTGCTGCAGAAAGATCCATAGAGTGGTTTGGTTCCAGTAATTGCCCCTGCCGCACCCATCACCCTCCCAGGCCCCCCTGTGTGCTTCCTCCCCCCTATTCTCGCAGTGCTGACAGCTTCCCTCCGGCAGCTGCAAGCACTCCATAGGACCCTTTAGGATGGAGATTGGGGATAGGGTCCGGTAAATATGTCACATTTACCAGCCTGAATGAACACAATGAGTGATCAGTACCAATCACTCATTGTGGCCATTCATAACTGAAGCATAGTAAATTTTGTTTTTATCTGGGGGGGGGGGGGTGTTAGCTTGGCTGTATGGGGCCCTGTGGTTTCTAACTGCAGCCCTGTGAATGGGCACAACAGAATAACCTGGGTATTGAGCTTTTAAGTACATTTGGAAATATCCTACCAATCATGCGGGCAGCACGGTGGCTAAATGGTTAGCACTTCTTCCTGGCAGCACTCAGTACTAGGGTCATTGGTTCAAATTCCACCTGCTTGGAGTTTGCATGTTCTCCCTGTGCATGTGTGGGTTTGCTCCAGGTATTCCGATTTCCTCCCACCCTCCAAAGACATGCTGGTAGGTGAATTGGCTCCTGTCTAAATTGTCCCTAATATGTGTATGTATGAAAGTGAGTTAGGGACCTTAGATTGTACGCCCCTTGAGGGTTAGGGACTGATGTGAATGTATAATATACATGTAAAGCACTGTGAAAATTGACAGCACTATATAAGTACCTGTCTAAGGCTAGGTTCACATCTATGCAGGTTGTGTTTGAGCCATTTTTGATGCGTTTTGTATTTTATTTTCATTTTTTTTTAATTTTGCTTGTTGCTTTAACCATTTCAATACCGGGCAATTTTACCCCTTCCTGCCCAGGCCATTTTTCAGGTTTCAGCGCTCTCACACTTTGAATGACAATTGCGCGGTCATACAACATTGTACCCAAACTAAAATTTTATCATTTTCTTCACACAACTAGAGCTTTCTTTTGGTGGTATTTAATCACCACTGGGGTTTTTATTTTTTGCTAAATTAACAAAAAAAGACCAAAAATTTTGAAAAAAAACCCACATTTTTCTTTGTTTCTGTAATAAAAGTTTACAAATAAATAATTGTTCTTCATAAATTTAGGCTGAGATGTATTCTGCTACATGTCTTTGGTGAAAATAACCCAAATTAGGATGTATTTTTTAGTTTGTAGGAAAGTTATAGAGTTCACAAACTATGGTATAGATCTGAATATTGATCAATCCTGAAGTACTGACAGCCAATCTAATTTCTTGAGGTCCAAGAATGTCAGAACAGTACAGATATCCCCAAATGACCCCTTTTTGCAGAGTAGACAGTCCGACGTACTTCATAAGAGGCATGGCGAGTTTTTTGAAGTTGTATTTTTTTGTCATAATTTTTCAGAAAATGAAAAAATTAAAAAAATTATTTTCACTATTTTTTTTTTTACATACTGTCACCAGTGCAGTACAGCGTCATCATATAACTGGCATGGCGGTGAACGGGGACACTGACTGGTGACAGTATGAAAAAAAAAAAATATATATATATATTTTTTTTTTAAATTTTTTTTAATTTTTTTTATTATATTTAATTTTTTATTACTTTTTTTTATTTTTTTTAAGATTTGTTTTTCATATTTTACTATGACCAAAGTAGTACAATGTTACCATAGTAACATTGTACTACTTTGGGGAAGTGATCAGTATTTTTTTTTTTTTTTTTTTTACACAATTTGCTTATAGCAAAGAATTACTTTGCTATAAGCAAGCATTTACCTGAATGAAATCGATTCATTCAGCTTTTTTTTTTTTTTTTTTTTTTTTGTGCTTAGCTGTGATTTGGTCACAGCTAATCACATGACATGTGCATGTGATTAGCTGTGACCATTCACAGCTAGGCACTAGTATACAATGGATGGCATCATGAATGAAGCCATCCATTGTATACAACTGTCATGTGACCTGCTGTGATTGGTCACAGCAGGTCACATGGTACCAGCAACGGGAGCCGGTACTCGGATCTGTCATCGGCCGTGTCCGAGGTGCACGGCCGGTGACAGATCGCACTGCTGCGCCGCTCTGCATTAGCGCAAACGGCGCATGTGCGGGAGCACGCCAAATGGCGTGCACCCGGAGTGGAGAGACACTTCTGAAGCCGCCAAACGGCCATTGGCCGGGCGGCTAATGGTTAAAATGCAAAATGCATCAAAAACGCAGCAAAAACACAATGCTTTCCAGCAGCATTCCCATTAAAGTCTATAGAACCAAAAACACAAATTTTTGCGTTCAAAAAAGTCCCTGACCCTTTCTAAATAACGCACCAGGTGAAAATGCGAAGATGTGAACATGCCCCATAGGGAATCATGTTAAATGGACTGTAGTGCGTTTGTGCAAAACTCAAAACGCAGCAGCTAAATGCTTAGGTGTGAACCTCAGGTAAGAGGGGATTTCACCCACACTTATCATCTCACTTCCTGTTGGGTCCACAGGACAGGAAGTCAAGGGAAATTGCCCTAATGAGACACAGATGGCAACAAGAAAAAGACAGAAGTTTTAACTCTCTATTTCTAATGAATTAAAAAAAAAAAACGTTTGGCCTTACATATAGTTTAACACAGTGTAACACTGGCAGGATTAGCAAAGGATTAGTGAAACGTTCTATTATGCAATGAATCAGCTGCCATGTGTCTAGGTGCTGTTTTTACAGACTTCTGTTAGGAAACACACAGATAGATAGATAGATAGATAGATAGATAGATAGATAGATAGATAGATAGATAGATAGATAGATAGATAGATAGATAGATAGATAGATAGAAGATTGATAGATAATAGATAGATAGATAGATAGATGATTGATAGATAGATAGATAGATAGATAGATAGATAGATAGATAGATAGATAGATAGATAGAAGATTGATAGAAGATAGATAGATAGATAGATAGATAGATAGATAGATAGATAGATAGATAGATAGATAGATAGATAGATGGTATTCATACAGAATTCAGAAGCCATTGTTTCCAAAAGTCAGCAGTAGGAAGGAGCAGAGAACAGGCTGGGTGAAATATTTTGGCTACACTGACTACTTGGCTCTTGGGATTTTTCCAGCTCTTATAGCAAGTGTAATTTATACACGTATTGCTTCAGTTAACGTTCGGGTTGTATTGTGTAATACAGAGGTCGGCTTGCTGCTGTTGCTGTGTGTAGTCTTTGCAAAACTTTTAAAGTAGAACTAAAGGCAAAACTTTTGTTTTTATTTTGGATAGCATAAGGGAGGGTTATAACTCCTGTTGGTTTTTTTTGCCATCTGTGTCACATTGGGGAGATTTCCCTTCACTTCCCAACAGGATTGCCTAAAAGTGGACAGATTAAGAGACAGTCAAACAGATTGGGGTAGGGAGTTCCAGAGGATGGAGAGGCTCTGGGAAAGTCCTGTAGACAAGCGTGGGAGTAAGGGATGAGCTAGAGAGCAGGAGGTCTTGGGAGGAGCAAAGGAGTTGGTTTGGACGGCAATTGGATGTGGGGCTAAAAGGAGAGTCCATGACACGCTGGCAAGAGGGGAGGGGCTGACAGAATACCCTTTTACCTTTCTTAGCTTTACTGAAACTGTTACACGTTGATGTCAAACTACTGACACTTGTTCGACTTGTCATGCTACGTTGAACATCAAAGTCACATGATACGTCATACCTCATGTTTTCCAATGCTAACCATTCCTCTATGCATGACTTAAAGTTGCAGCGACTTCAAAGTAGTTTATGCATTACTTTGGTCTGACGATCATGCAGCTTAAGGGCCATAGACTTCAATGTTAACCCTCAAAAGTTGCATGAAAGTCGTACCATGGCACTGGTGCATGTTCACTCTTGAGCCTGGCTTTATGATTCCATAGGACACATAGAGCTGTGGCTTTGCCCTACCCTCCACTTTCTCCTCATTGGCTCACTGGCTGTGATTGACAATGGCTCCTGTCTTAGCCAATGAGGAGAGGGAGTCCCCAGACAGCTGAGTTCCTTACTAAGGATGTAGTCTAACTACATGACTGAAAAGTTATACAAGGTTAACAAATACTAAAATATCATTAGGACAACTATGACATGTATTCTGAACAAAAGACTTTAAATGATACATGAACGCATATTGAATTAATGGTGAGATTTTCAATTAATCTATACAAATTAAAAAAAAATATTTAAAAGGCTGGATCATGAAGGGGCTTAGATGAGTATTAGGGGGCTGTGGGGGGAGCAGCACAGAGAAGTTTTTTTTACCTTCATGCATAAGATGCATGAAAGTGAAGAACCTTCAGCCCTGACTTGCTGAAAAAAGAAAACAAATGCAGACACCACATATAGGGACTAGTAAGCTCCAATATATTACAATTTTGTTTCAGGTTTTAATTATACTTTGAGTTAAAAGAACACTAAGAGGCCTGTAAACCAGTATATTTTCTTGAGATGAACGGAGAGAAAGACAAATATTGGCCCCCACCTAAATGTACTTCATTCTTACAAAAAGTCCTCCAAGTTTTGCATACAGTATTAATACACAAGTGCTTTATATGACTTCTGCAAGTTATGTGGAGCTTTGCTTAGCCTACGATGGCTGAACATATCAAGCATACAGCTGGACTGCTTGGTCACATCTAAACTGTATGGCGGATCTTTTCTATAGGAGCCGGGAACATTTCCTATGCATGTCTGTTCACGTTACATGTAGCTTTCTATATTAAGTAACTTCTATATTTAAGTGTTCCTGTCCTTTAAATAGCAAAGTAACTTGGAGAAAACTTTACTGCAGTGGGGCTTTGGGATTTTATGACTGCTAAGCTAATAGCTTGCTGGAAGCTAAGTGGAGCTAGTGAAAAGGGGTTTTGTCA